>NC_039478.1:23566438-23641838 GCF_003590095.1 Trichoplusia ni
TATTGAAGGCATTCATCGCTCACTCACTGCGGTTTCACATTTCAATATTTTTAGTTTTAGCCCAATAAAAAAAAATACGCCGTATACTGGGGCAAGCACCCTCAAAAGTGGCAGAAATTCGAAAACGGGAATGCATTTTTCGAACTTCCCACACTTGTTTTATAATACTAAGTACTTATAGGCACCAATGCATCATATGACACAATCAAAAACAAATCAACTGCCTCTTACAATATTTATCTTTAGTCAATAGATTTGAGAGTGTCTTCGATTGACGATTTTTTTTTTGTTTTTTAAAGATAAATCTGGCTGATTTGTTGTTAATATCGTCACCTGAGCTTGATGGTACCATAGCAAAAATAACTTAGATCTTACTTTATAAGTATAAAGTTTTTAATATTGCAATTGTTCTCTTGGAATCTTTACATTTGAAATAAATAAAAAATTAACTAAAAGTCTACTCTAACGTAATTTAGATACATTTGGACTAAGATAAGCAAGTAACAGTCACTTGGTTTGACCGTTATCAGAAAACTTTGAACCTCAGTATCTCTCGTGAGATATTACTGAATGCTCAATGCTTGTTTTTTATTAGTTGAATGATTTGTTACAATTTGGACAATAGTTTTACTGTAACATAATTTTCTTTGCTTCCAAGAAAAATAAATGTATCAGAACCCGTTTTAAAATGTAATATTTTGAATTCAATGAAACTACTCATACTACTTACCTACTATAACGTTGCATATCGTTTAAGAATCATGTAAGTATAGGCAAAAAAGAAAATTACTAAAGTAAATACAAATAAAGTACAAAAAGGGAATATGGTAGAGTCCCAAAAACCTGCAAAAGGTATCAAGGTTTTGTTGAATCCAAGAAGGTATCAAACTTGAATGTACTAACGATGAGTTCGTCTAGACTTTATGAACATGTTTATTTAAATTATCATAGCTAACGACAATATTATCGTTGCATTGTAACGCGATATTAACAGACAGTACTCAAACACCGGGACTTTGATTACTTCGGGGAATTTCGGCTAACATCGGCCATCCTCGTGGGCTTTTTGCAAACATGTGGCAGCCAAATGCTCGAGTCGGAGACCGCAGCCTATTGGCAGTTCTTTGTTTTTCTAAACACAATAGGATTTTTTGCTGGACTCTCTGGAATCAATTAGGTTGAGTATGATGAATACAAAATGTTCTTTGGATAGAAATATTGGTTCCCATGCTCATGACTGTTTTGTTTTATATTCAGATTTGACAATATCGCCACATGAATCTAGTTTTCTTTTCAGTCATAAAGAATCATTACTACATTTCAGAGCATAGAGTTTAAAGATATTCAATAGAACAGTAAATATGACTTCAGTCCCGCAAGACAGTGACTCATGCAATCATTAAAGTTCAGGTTCATAACCTATTAGTTAAAATCCAAACTTGTTGCTGCAGTAATAAATGCGTTTGTCACTCCTTGTTTTAAAAAGAATCCCACCATAGGTAACTACTTTTTTCTCTTCGTCATAAAAGCTTAGGTACCGAGTTGAAGGACTTGAGACATTCTAAATTAAGAAAAGTTTTTTTTTAATTTAGATGTGGCATAATATCATTGGATGCAACCATACTTTTAGGAGGAACATGGGTTTGTAGTTTTGAACTTGGTTTTTGTTATTTGAAGAATATTCTAGTGCACTGTAAGAGTTATAAATTGGATTTAGGTGCATAGATACATTTAAATCTTATTAGTCACTCAGTTCTTGAAATAGTAAAAAAATAGTGGTCACGTATGAATTACCTTCATTAGCATTTTGTTTTCCAGTCATCTGTAGAATAAGTAAGATTAGAGCTATTTTCATAAATTTGTTGCTCTTTGTATTTATTGTTGAATTGTTTTCGGCCCTCAGGTGTGTGACATCTGTGACGCGACCAATGAGGCCAAGAAGCATCCTCCGGAGTATGCCGTGGACAGCTCGGAGACGTGGTGGCAGAGCCCGCCGCTCTCCCGCGGTATGAAGTACAACGAAGTCAACCTCACCATCGACCTCGGACAGGTAAAGTCAACTTTATGCGTACACCGCCTGCAATTGTCCTCTTTCTATATTCCATTGAGATCTGGACGCTACAAGTCTACAACCAAGAAGGTTATGTGAATCATCTCCCGTAGAGCAGGTATTCCAGAGTAAGAAATTATGTTTTCGTCTTGAGCGTTTTGCACTACATTTTACAGGGAATTGAATGATAAATAAGGTTAGTAGACTGCTGGTAATTATCACAAAACCAAGACGATGGTAATAAAAACGATACTCAAAAGTTATCTTGTCATAGGAACTTGGTGGTCATAGGAGTTTAGAATGTAACGGTAGTGTCGTTTGATCATATTCCCTTGATAATCATAACATTAAATCAAGAATAATCACAAGTGAGGACGACCGACTGACTGGTCGAGTTCGGAAAAACCTTTTAGAATAAACGAAAACAAATATTAGCTCTTTTCCGAGAATAATTGCGCAAGATACAGTCTCGTAAAATCCTAATAAACTTATGAAAGCTGAGTTAACCCGTAGCCTGCTGGGGGTCAGATTCCGCTCGGGACCCTTAGATCACGATTGCAAATACAATAGCTTAACTGTTATGATGTCCAAGAAGCTATGGCGAGACTAAGGCTTCCGTACTAACAATAAGGAATATATTGTTAGAGAGAATATTTATCGACCAAGCACATTTATTTTAACTAAGTACAGTGCAAGGTCAGCTTTATTTAAAAAAAAAAACTCCCGCCCTTTGGAATTTCATCCTTTTGTTCGGAGGTTTTACAAACATCCAAATCACTTACACCAGATACTCAGACTCCAGAACGAGCGATCGTGAAGCATACAAACGTTTGTCTATTAGGGATAGAACACGGGCAACACGTCGCGCAGTGGGTTTAGCATGGTGTCCTTCACCACTCGGCTCCCCATGCAGTGTTAATAGTACTTTAATGTAGGTATGTAATACCTGTAACATGCACAAAGGGCCAAGTCAAACATCAGTGGATTACAAATATTTTCCAAATTCGCCGGAATCGAACGCTCATGTAACGCCATTGTTTGTAGCTTTCAGCCATAGTAGACAAATAAGATTATTTGACAATCCTGCATCTGAGCGATTCAATCAGCGGTGGCGCTTGAAATATAACCTCCATTTTTAGTCGTGTACAAAATTTCAAAACAGTTTTCGATTTATCCGTAGCAGTAACTGGGATAACCTTTTGTACTTATTATTAGTTAACATTATAGACTATTTGCAAGTCTATGCTTCTTTTTTATGAGTTCTGATTAAGGGGTATAAAACATGTTAGGATACTGTTACTATAAAATGATTCGTAATTATCCTTCTCATAACTGTCGTATGATGACGAACACAATTGAACTCAGCACTAGTCGTTTCCCTTGTTACATACCGTGAAAGCCCACTTAAAAACATAAGCAGAATAAAGGATTTTAATTGCAATAAAGCTATAAAAGTTAAAGCGATATTTTATTGCATTTCTAGGAGCACGACCGAGGTGTTTCTAATTCTGTGAAAGCATTCGGCCATATGTCCCTGTCTATGCAGGATACTCCCAGAATAGCGCTATGGTTGTGAGTTCACCGACCTCCTTTACTTCAAGCAATGCTGAGACATGAAACAATATTAGAACTTGATTTACGATGCTTCGGCTGCTTCACGTGAAATTAAACCTTTCGGGTGTCAACTTTAGGTTTAATTTCGACAGCATTTAAAACGTGCAGTTTTCAGTGTTTACGTGTAATAATAACGATTGCGAATTATTGATGTAACAGCACATAATATCTTCGCATGACTCCAGTCAACGCCTACCAACAGAATGTCTAAAACAGCGCATTAATAAATTTTGACAGGGCACAAGTGTAGTAGCAAGTTTAACAAAAAATAAAGAGTTGCTGGAGTTAATATTTTCTTACTTAAGTAATATTTTGTTATACACGCTCAAACGTTTCTACTTTTGATTCGTTAAGACATGTGACTTGAAACTGTCATTTTTTTAAATTCAAATGTGAATTAATCAACGATCACCCGAAGTCCCAGAGCTAGCTTGAGTCTGTGTGTAACGATACCCACTCCTTAATAGGCTTAACGGTAATATAAATAACATATTTATATGTGACAAAGTTTATTATTTATCCTCTATGCATTTCTGTGAATTGTCTCTAAGCGAAATTTGATAACTTGCAATGCGACTGTCTTGTTCCCTTAGACTAGCGAATATGATATGTGGTTTTGCTGATGCCTATTTAAATACAAGCTCTGTGTAATATACCTATTATAATTGCGAATGTTTCTAATGTACCTAAGTCGCCTTTTCTATTACACATTTATTTTAAATCAATCTCGCTATTGCATATTGAATTCTATTCTCCATGTGGTTAAAGTCCAGAATAACTAACATCTCTTTAAGTGTCTTTTTGTTTGAAAAATTCAGAAAAAAAAAACAATTATTAAGATTACCAAATCAAGTATAACTACTTCACACTTATATTTATTTAATACGCGGAGATAGTTAACCTCCCATAGTGGTTTCTTAGGTTTACGCGAATGTTAGACATTGAAATGAAACTACTTTTACGGATTTTATCGCGGTTTAATAACTAAACTCTAAATCTCTGAACTAAAATCTAAAATTAAACCGCGATATTATCCGTAAAAGTAGTTTCATTTCAATAGTTAACCTCTTTTGAGTAAACTTACTAGAGCATACATAAAATTATGTAGCCGCCGAAGTTATTAGACTGAAATGAAATTAATCGGTATTCACCTATTCCTGCATAGAAGATTAACCTCAGGAAGTACGCACTTCTAAGGTGTCGAACCACTCCAACTGTGAGCACCTTTGGCCCCAAAAGGTGCTTACACATGGAGACTGAAGAAAGGAGAGAATTTGAACCTAAAATGCGTTCAAATTATCTTCCTCAGCGCTGTATGTCACCTACGCTCATTTATTTAATACTGCCTCTATTTATTCTGGCTTTTATCCTACAGAGGGACATAAATAGTAAAAAAAATCAAGCATTAAATACTTGCATAACTTATGTTTGGTTTAACGCAATATGCAAGTCTTGCTATCATAGCTTAAAATAGTTATAATTAATTAAGCGTTAAATAATATAAAATTAAAGCTAAGCGCTACCTACCTATAAGTATTTTAGTGTTTAAGTCTCATACTTGCTACATAATAGATAACACGTTACACACAGACTATTTAAGTGCTTTTTTTGTCCTTTCCTTTCTTATTCCTTTTTGTTAACATTTAATATCCACTATTACGCTGTCCAATCTGATCTTGTAGCATGCGTTTAAAATAACAACAAAATTTTGAAATAAAGCTCCATATATATGGCGTTTATGCTGTTTCTAATAATGCAAGAATAATAATCTCAATAAACTGAAACCAGTGTTTCAATTGAATACAGCAAAATCTATCATTTATTTTCCGTATAACATATTACAGTACATCCTTTATGAAGGTTATTTTTATGTCAAAAGATATAGCTTAGGGATAGCACTCGGTCCCCGCGTGATCCCAACCGTCGGATGTGGCTGGTGATAGCCGCCGCGATAAAAACTTAATGTGCGTAAGGGCGGGGTTATAAGTTCATAACACGATTATTATAATATCATAAATAGATCCGTAGCAACTCGTAAAAAATAATACCGACAATTTCTTTATGACTACACGTGTCTCAATAATAGATTCGAGAGATGAAGTAATGTGGTGTAATAACGATAAGGTTAGAGTGTGCCCTAGTACCTGCTTAGTAATAGCATGAATATAAGTCGGAAAAAACTATCCAGGACTTAAAAAATAGCGGAAAGTACAGGGATTATACTCCCTTAATCGATATTCGTTACAAATAAGTTGTATCTATGATATAATCCTGGTTTTTACTTTACAACAACAGTTTCGTTTTACTATAAATCTCGGTAATTCCCCTACTCATCTGAATTCGTATCTTATGACATAAAATTATCACATCCGGAACTTGATATCAACTAAACCTATCTAATAACGCTTACTTAGTTGACAGTGATCTCACATGCTATTATGTATACAAAATTATTTCCATGTCACCAAAATCCTAAGAGGTATCGATCAATGTTTTGCGTGAGGAAATTCTGAAATGAATTAGTGTATTTCGTGAAAGCACTCCGGCCTAATCCTGGGTAATAGAAGACGGAGAAGCACTCCGTTTAAAAGCTGCAGTGATTGGCAGAACAAGCGATTTACATCATTCCGTTACAAAGCTCGCTATGGCCACCATCGTTCTACCCAAATACTAAGTTAAGATCGTCCGCCACACAATAACAATTCCAAAAACTTTGGTCCTTCTGAATATCTCTACTAAAGATCTCCTAAATCCCAGTAAATTCCTGGAAAACCACCAATTGTCTTGGAAACTACAATGAAATTAATCAGAAGACTAAAAAAATTTAGGAATGCTAATTGGGCTAAATGCTAGTTTCATGCTCTGTAAAAAAGAAACATTAAAAGATTGGCCTTGCACCACGGATAACATTTAAAAAATAATGAATCCAAAACATTCGGTTCCCTTTCAACTTGCAGGGTAATCACTCAGATGGTTTACTTCATTGTCTTTAGATATGCCTGGTACAAACTTACTCAGAATCTGTGTAATAATGTAGTGTATCGTTCACAGGAGTTCCACGTGGCTTACGTATTCGTGAAGATGGGCAACTCCCCGCGTCCTGGTCTCTGGGTGCTGGAGAAGTCAACGGATTACGGGAAGACCTTTAAGCCTTGGCAATACTTTTCCGACTCGCCTCAGTGAGTACCTATTTCCTACGATATTTTTGTCCCTTAGTTTAAATAAGAAAGGTCTTATCTAATCTTTTACTGCGAAGCAAAAGCCTTTTACCATACAAAAAAGAAACAAGTAACGAACACACACCAATATGTGACCTACCGTTCAAGTCTCTTTCACTAAGCAGTTTTAATTTCGCAGGGATTGTGAACGTTACTTTGGCAAGGAAAGTCTGCAACCCATTACCAAAGACGACTCCGTCATCTGCAGCACGGAATACTCAAAGATTGTGCCTCTGGAGGGTGGAGAAGTGAGTAGTTTTTTATAATTTACTTAAGGCTCCCATCAAACCAGGAAAAGATGAAATTAAAAACGAGCGTAAAACTAGGAAAAAGGATTCTTTTAAATTCAATTCAACCATAACAGTAAACTCTTGCTTCAAATTACAACGTTTAATTGTTAATGGACGTCCAGTTCGTTACATCTGACTATATTTTACAAAAAATTCCTCTTCCCTAGATCCCGATATCTCTGCTGAACTACCGTCCATCGGCGAACCAGTACTTCAACTCATCGGTGCTACAGGAGTGGACAAGAGCCACAAACGTCAGGCTACGACTGCTAAGGACCAAGAACTTATTGGGGCATCTCATGTCCGTCGCCAATAAAGACCCCACAGTCACACGACGAGTAAGTTTACAACATTTAATACTGGCTGCTTTTGGCTCACAAAGACGTGGAAAACCGAAGTGGTGGGTGAACCAAGTCAACCTATTCTTTGCCATAACAATTTTCGTGCATGGATTAAAACACTGCTTAAATTTGAAAGAAAAATAATTCCGGAATATTTTAGTATGATATAGTGAAGTAAAGTTTTGGTTTGCTAAGTGTGCACACCTGTGAATATTTTGCCAGTAACACCCAATACTGTTTTTCAGTACTTCTACAGTATAAAGGACATCAGTATCGGAGGACGTTGCATGTGCAACGGGCACGCTGACACGTGCGAGCCTGCGGACCCAGCCACGAACACCAACATTCTGGAATGTGTGTGCCAGCACAACACCTGCGGCCCACAGTGCGCTGAGTGCTGCCCTGGCTTCGAGCAGAAGAAGTGGAGGATCTCTCAGCATTGGGACAGATTTGTTTGTGAACGTGAGTTAGACAATAATAATTACATTTTTATTACACATTTCATCAAGTACAGCAATCTTTTCAGTATTTATTTATTAGGTGTTGAATTCGAAATGCCAATTATTTGACCTTCTTATTTAGTATGTTATATGTTTCATATACTTTACTCAAAAATTATACTCATTTCCAGCCTAATGTACCACGGCTATGCATATTGTACCATAATGGTGATCTTTTAATAAAAACTATTCCATTTGAAAAACGTTAACTTTTTAGTGCATTTCTTTTATAGACAACTAGCTGTTGCCCGCGACTTCGTCTGCGTGGTTAGAAGATATAAGTTATGACTTTTTCTTCGCTCCTATTGGTCGCAGCGTGATGATATATAGCCTAAAACCTCTCTCGATGAATGGTCTATTCAACACAAAAATATTTTTTCAATTTGAACCAGTAGTTCCTGAGATTAGCGCGTTCAAACAAACAAACAAACAAACTCTTCAGCTTTATTATAGTATATAGATGCCAACGATATCTTCGCTACGTTTCATCGATTTTTAATTTCTCGCGCGGAGATTTTAATATTACGATAACTCATTACCTATTCACTTTTTTGGTGTAGTGTAAAAGGCAATTTTGTTCTATATTAGATGTATACTATATCTAACTTATTTATTTGGATAAGGATTAATACTGTATTGTTAAAAATAGGTTCGTAAATAACCCATAATTTTACTGTATTAAGAAAACACATAAAAATGGTTATTGTGGGTTATCCTTGGAAGATAGACATATACCACCGCGGACTTTTTTGTAGATTTATTAAAGAGGTACAAACCCGCCATACATAGTTTTGTTGTAACTCAAAAGGTTTTGGCAGCGTTCTCGAGGAAAGCTCTCGAATGGCTTAATTTTTTCCGACATGTTTAACTAATATCGTTGTAATATTGTCAGTTTACACAAAACCTAAACTTATTATACACTTAAACCTTCCTCAAGAATTGCTCTATCTATTGTTGAAAAACGCATCAAAATCCGTTGCGTAGTTTTAAAGATTTAAGCGTTCATAGGGACATACAACATGATGACAGAAAAGGCGACTTTGTTTTATACTATGTAGTGATATCAGCATAATGTACAGATGCTATGCATGACAGGTCAGGATAATGCGCCGTTAAATGATATGCATGACAGGTCTCATGTTCCTTGCTAAGCAAATTTCTTACAAGTAAACAATAGAGGAAGCAAACGAAATAAATTATTGTCTCCTGTCCAAAACAATGGATTTTAAATAATTTAAGGGAACAGATATTATTTATCTTTTTAACTGTAATATATTTTAATGAATGTTAATTTTAATAAAGATGATAGTATGTCATTAAAATGTCAAATGCATGGAACGGAACTTTTGTCAATAGAGATTGACACTTTTGTATCGACATCAAATCGATGAATCGAAGCGTCCATCGTGCGGTCGTATTGCAAATCGCAATATTCAAACCTCCGAACGAGTGCATCTGCCTTGTATGCGGTTTGCGTTTGTTTTTTGTGTTTTTTGCGTTGGTTTTGTTGATTGTGAATTTTGTTGTTTTATTAAGTTTTTCGTTTTTGTTAAGCCCGTTGTTTGATGATATTGTTATTTTTCGCATCTTACAATGTCTACAAAAACACAAAAACTTGGCAATTAAATTCACAAATCTAAAAGCAATAAATCCGATTTTATTTCCTTTACGAACTTATTCGATGTTTTTAAGGAACCGATTAATTTTCGTTAGGCAACTTCACTACGATTGTCAACTATTGCCTGTCACGCATATCATCATAGAGCATCCGTTTTCAAAATAGTAAACAAATATTTCATCGTCTTTTCCGTCTGTATGAATAATATGAATATCTTTAATAGTACATTTTTTTCCACAGTTTTGTATTTTGAAGACTAATCAAACAAAAACTAACAAGCTAATATTATTCGTAAAGCTATAAATGTAATTTGAAACATTATACAGCTATACCTGCCCGGTAAATCAAACCAATTACCTATTTTAAGTTCTAAGTTGTTTACAAATCTATTAAAAATAATAATATAAATCCCTTACTGCTAGGTTAGGCCTAAAACATATGAGCATAGACCACCACTTTCTAAGTTATGAGTTTATAGTCGAAGTAAAACCAAGGAGCATGTACATATAAATAAATCATTGTTACCTAGCATTAATAGTACTTATCTAACATAAACCTACCTCTACAGCTTGTAACTGCCACAACCATACTACTGAGTGCGAGTACGACCCGGATATTGATGCACAGCACTTGTCCCTGGACATATACGGCCGGTATGAGGGCGGCGGAGTCTGCAAGAACTGCCAGCACAACACTGAGGGCATCAACTGTAACAAGTGCAAGCCCACCTACTACAGGCCTTATGGACGTAGCTGGAACGAGACCAATGTGTGCCACCGTAAGTAACCCCACTAATTATTGATTAATGTTGCTAAACCTGTCAACATTATCCTGTAATTGTTGTATGATTCTTTGCACTTTAGCGTTCCATAACAAAATGGTGAAATGGGCCTTTGTATCTGGAATTCTGTCTGACTGTTATAGCTGGACAGTAATTTTACTATATTTGTATAATAACTATTGTGAGACTGATTCATTAATAAATGATGTAATGGTTTACTCACGCGTATTTATCGGGGTAGCCCGACTAGTTTCGGACCCAACCGGAGTCCTTAATCATGAGCAGACGCGGCGGGATCGCGAGTCGAACTGATCATGATTAAGGATAAATACGCGTGAGTAAACCGTTACATCATTTAATAAAGTATTTTTACTGTTATAGCTGGACAGTATTTTTACAAATGATGTTTTTATTTATTTATTTAATAGTTCATGTACACAGATACACACACAGAGTACAGAAAAGAAGAAAGATAGAACACATAGTACATAGGCACAGCTTATTTCAACAGAAATTTCTTCCAGCAGGCCCGTTATGGGAGAGTTAGAATAAGAAGAGATGCAGATAGTGTGTAAAAAAACAAAAAAGAAAGAAGCTATAACTAAAAATAATTACTAACATTAACCTAAATACATATGTAATATATATATAAATAATTTTTTATTCTTTTCTCGCTCTATATTCTATAAAGACATGATTATTTATAGTGTTTATAGATAATAGTTCAAGCTTCTTGTATTTTTAAGCACATATCAATCAATTGTACATGCCTTATATTTAGTTACAATCTCATTTTCTAACATAAATGTTCTGTGTACAGCCTGTAACTGTGACCTGCACTACTCAACGGGCAACTGTGAAGAGGAGTCAGGGCGTTGTGAATGCCGGGTTGAGTTCAACCCACCGAACTGTGACTCCTGTGCTTACGGATACTTCGACTACCCGGACTGCAAGCCTTGTACTTGCAACCTCAATGGAACAGACGGACAACAGTGCACACCAGTTGATGGACTTGTTAGTTGAAATTTTAATTCTCTTTTTTACCCGACTGCCAGGAGGGTTATGTGTTTAGCGCGTATCTTGTATGTATGTAATATTCTTTATTACCTTGTATCTCTAGAACCGTTGAATGGATTTTCACATTTGAGGTATCGTTAGATTTGTCTTAATAGCCCGAGTGTTCTTAGGTAGGTGAAATATAAAAAAAAAACAATATAGCGGCTGTTTGAAGCCATAATGTGAGGAAATAAAAATAAATCTACCAGGCATATTAAGTGGGGTATCAAAATGAAGGATTTTAAACACTGATTCTAAGTATGTACATAACTTGCATTTTAAATATTAAATGGAACGATAAATAAATAATAAAAAAAATTTGCTAAATCAACCACATGACATAAACTCATTTAAGGAATTAATCCGGTTACGTAATCTTTCTTAACTAAAAAGACATAAATAAAATAATAATTTAAAAAACAAAACACCCGCCTGCACGGATAACTACAATTAAAAATCAACTGAAAAGACTGAAACAAGATAAAAATTCAAAACAGAATTGCAGTCGGAGGCATGAAATTAAGTGCTTCTAAATGATAAATTATTATCTCTTTGCGCATGCCTCCGACTGCAATTCTGTTTTGAATTTTTATCTTGTTTCAGTCTTTTTTTCTACACATTTCTTTGTTTCATAATAAATTAAGCTTTGGTGCTTTAAGTTATGAGTTAGTTTAGTCTGAATAGTTAAAGCCTTTTTAAGTAGTAAAACTATTTGTTTGTGCTTAAATATGTGTGTTTATATATTTTTATTATTTCTTCTTTGCAGTGTCCATGTAAATACAACTATGCGGGTAAATCGTGCGAGATATGTGCTGATGGATACTTTTCACCTGAATGTAAAAGTAAGTGTCATATTCATCGAATAAAAGCAACTATTACAACATTTATCCCAATTTCCTCAGAGTTTTGTGAATTAAATCAATCAAATGTTGTTACTGGTTGTTGATTGTAACCAATCACAGAGCTGGACATAGAATATATATTGGGATAATACTTGTTTGGCTAAGGCTTTGTGCACTTAACATAAATAAGATGTTTGTAAAACTTATTACTATAAAAGCAATAAAGCCCGAACTGCCATTGTCATTTACAAGAAATAAAATTGTTCTTTGTTTTGGATAGACTGTGAGTGCAACTCCGTGGGCTCGGTGTCGCCGGTGTGCGACAAGACGAGCGGCAACTGCACGTGTAAGAGCAAGTACAGCGGGCGGACCTGCAACCAGTGCGAGGCCGGATACTACAACTACCCTACTTGCAAACGTAAGTCCGAAATAAATCTCTGTGATCTAAACGGAGAATGATTTAAAGTTTGTGTCAAGTGTGCACGGCTCCTATAGAAATCTTCAACCTTTTTAGTTCTTAATGAGTACATCTGACCATCTGAAAGTCTTCTTGTCTTGGTTCCTGAGTGTTCTGTAAAACAAAAGCTAGTGGTAGGAAAGAGTGTCGAGTGTGAGGATTGAAAAGCTCATCAAATATTTCCTTATGTCAACAATACAAAAACAGGATTCCGAGATACATGTTACTGAGAAATGAGACAACAACTTAATGATGCTATCAGTAGACACACACATATTATTAAAAACATTTATGATGTTAATAAGCTTTTAAGTCTGAGAGGGAAGGTCAATGTATTATTGCACTGGACTTTTACTCTTGCTTTCGAAAAACTTTTGTACTTTTTAGACTGTGATACTAATTTAAAGAATATCTCTCGTTTGTATCACGTTTGGTCTTATTTCAGACTGCAATTGTGACGTAAGTGGCACGGAACCCAGCATTTGTGATGACGTCAGCGGCTCGTGCATCTGTAAAACCGGCTTTGGAGGAGCTCGTTGCGATCAATGTCTGTCTGGGTAAGCATTATTCCATTTAAATATGTAGATATTTGTAAATGTTTTGTAGTTATTATTCTGATCAATTTGCACCTTTAGGCAAATTATATTTTATCAAGCTATAAAGCTGAATGCCTGAATAGAATAATTAACATGACTTCTCTGATACTCAATTTCCATAAACTTGGCCAGAATTCACGCCTCTCAAAATTATCTTCCTCTCTCGCTAAGCGACAAATCTACAATCGTTTAAGGGCCGATTTTTGAATCATCAGTTAATTTACATTTGAGGAATAATTCTGGCCGTTTGACATTTTTTCTATACAAAAGCTGTCAAAACGTTAAACATATTCGTCGAATAAAAGTTATCTGGCGATTGAAAAATCGACTCCAAGTCAATAAAAACGCGATAATGTATGCAGATAGCAGGTACTTTGACCTGCTATCTGCACATGACTCGTCGAAAATGAAATTTTATATAATTTCAACATTCGTTGGAAGCCGACCCCAACATAGTTGGGAAAAGGCTATTCCGATGATGATCGAACATAGTTTCCTTTACCAACGATGTTCCCTTGCTACCAGTTACTACATGGAGGTGTCGGGTCGCGAGCGGACGTGCGTGCCGTGCGGCTGCGATCCCACCGGCTCGACCTCCACCAGCTGCTCGGCCTCCGGCAAGTGCAACTGCCTCGCCAACTTCGGCGGCAAGCAGTGCGACCAGTGCTCGCCAGGGTATTACAAGTATCCGGATTGTTTACGTGAGTTTATTATTATATATTACCTACCATTTATTTCTAAGGTATTCTTTATTTTAATTAGACCAGTATATGGCACTTTTGGACGTCAAACAATTTATTTAAACAATATTAAAATCTAAAGTCAGTCTGTCGGTCAGTCTCCTATTGAAGCTACCGCTCGTTCGGAATGGAGAACTCCATGGTTACTCTTTTTCACTACCATACAATAATTTTTTTTTTTTTTTTTTTATGGTTGCATTATATGAGAACGATGTAACGCCAATATTCGGTCAAACAAACAAAAAAAGAAATGACCAATAAGGACTCACAAACAATAAATTGTACAGACTCTTATTGACCAAACCTAATCGCCGAATGACGTCAGCACGAGGAAACATCATATCTGCAATAACCGTGTACTCTATTAAATAGTATATTTTTGCGCTTATAATAAACAGATCACATGATCATCCTTGCCTTACGTTACCTACTTTTGGGTACATGACGTCACTTGTCTCTTACCTGTATTTAAGTGTTATAAATTTAAGTGACTAGCTGATTTGAAAAAACTGTAAAATAATAGCGAGATAGGGCTATTAATTTACAGTTTTTTGTCTTTGCCCAATTTTTCATATTTTCTCACTGTCTAAACCTTCCCTAGACTTCGATGAAAATATTTCAAGGCTAAAATAAGCCATATCGTTTCAGCCGTTCTCGAGTTTTAGCGAGACTAACAAACAACAATTCATTTTAATATATAAGATGTCATTTTCTAATAGACTATTTTAAAAACTGTTGACATATTATGTTTGTTTGATTTATCTCAGCGTGTTACTGTGACGTGTCGGGTTCGATCGGGTCGACGTGTGACGACGCCGGCCAGTGCCACTGCAAGCCGAACTTCGACGGTGCCAAGTGCGACAAGTGCAAGGAGAAGTACTACAACTACCCCGCTTGCGAGGAGTGTAACTGCGATCCCAGAGGAGTCATCGCCAGCTTTGCAGGTCTGCTATTAAGGGATTTTTTTTTATTTTGATTAACTTCCTTAATAAGCTCGTGGCTAAGCTATAACCGCATAAGTGAATCGATCACAGGTTAAGCTACGCTTGACGCGGTTGGTCCGTAGATGGGTGACCATCTTTGTCATAACGAGTTCCTCCGTGTTTCGGAAGGCACGTTATATTGTGGGTCCCGTCTGTTATTCCTACACCTTTAACAGTCGATACAGGTAGTCAGCAGCTTGAAAAGTCTGACAACCAGTCTAACCAAGGGGTATCGTGTTGCCCAGGTAACTGGGTTGAGGAGGTCAGATAGGCAGTCGCTCCTTGTAAAACACTGGTACTCAGCTCAAACCCGTTAGACTGGAAGCCGACCCCAACATAGTTGGGAAAAGGCTAAGCCGATGATGATAAACTTCCTTAATGTTAATATATTGCTGACGACTGTAGCCAAACAAAACAAGCTTCTTAGACTATTGATATTGTAACTGGGGGCGTATGCCAAGTAGAAGTAAAAAAATTGATTAATTCTAGAACCCTTATTTAAGATCCTGTTCATAAATGAAATATCAATGAAATATATGCTTGTGCGTAGGTTGCGGTTCGGTGCCGGCGGGCGAGCTCTGCCAGTGCAAGGACCGCGTGCAGGGCCGCATCTGTAGCGACTGCAAGCCGCTGTTCTGGAACCTGCAGGAGTACAACCCTTCGGGATGTGAAGGTGAGGATGATTTTTGTTAGTTTTATTCTGAAACAACGTAATGTAATAATTATTAAGATAAGGAAGAGGAGATTTGTAGGTATTTTTTAGCTTTGTTTTATTTTTTAGACTAATATTTAGTTTTTCCGTCTAAATGGAGCACAAAAATATATTGGAAATTAGCTGTTGCCCGCGACTTCGCCCCCTTGGGTAGAAGATATAAGTTATGATTTATACCTGCCCTGATTTTTTCACATTTTCCATTGTATCTTCGCTCCTATTAGTCGCAGCGGTGATGGTCTAAAGCCTTCCTCGATGAATGGTCTATTCAACACAAAAATAATTTTTCAATTTGGACCAGTAGTTCCTGAGATTAGCGCGTTCAAACAAACAAACAAATAAACTCTTCAGCTTTATATATTAGTATAGATTATCATAGTTAAAGGGTCCCGCCGAAGTTGCATAGAGCATGTACAAGCGATCCGCTGACTCCAGCCTGGGAAATAGAGGGATATAGTCAATGCAAGCCTTTTTTTTTTTGTTAAATGGGTAGTGTCAGACTCTACCCATTAGTCTCTTATCTTTATGCATAGTCCTCGGGCTAAAGTCATGGGCTTCTTAGACAGATAAAAATAATAAATGCCCTTTCGTTCTTAACTTAGCAAAATGCAATGACAAATCCCACAATCTGTAGTCACTTTATATGTAATTACCTTCAGAATGTAAGTGCTACCTGGCGGGCACGCTGGGCGGGCTGGGCGCGTGCAACACGCGCTCGGGCCAGTGCACGTGCAAGCTGAGCGTGGGCGAGCGCCAGTGCGATCAGTGCCAGGACGGCTTCTACAAGCTCGACACCAACAACGTCTTCGGATGTACCGGTAACTAGATGATTCTGTTCAATAGTTGCGATGGACCAACACTGGAGGAAAATAATGAAGTAGTTATAGTAGCACCATTCAAACAAAGTCTCTCTAAAAGCTTTAATGGCGACCTTTTTCTTGTCTTATGATTATTAAAGACAAGCACAAAACAACAAGAAGGCCGCAATAACTTGAAAGAAGGCCACCACACTAAATCATTAAAGTTGTTTTTCAAGATAGGTATAAAAGCAGTGTAACCTCTTTTCACAACGCCGGCCTTTTTACGTTGACCTGCGAGCTTTTATGGCCTTTCTGTGAAAAAGCTACCTTACAACGAGACCAATATTGCATTGCATTGAAGAAGCTACCTTAAAACTACATACAATAAGAGTAATATTGCACTAACCTCGTCAGAATGTGACTGCGACATCGGCGGCTCGATCGACAACAACTGCGACAAGCAGACGGGCCAGTGTCGCTGTCACTCGCGCGTGGAAGGCCGCCGCTGCGACCGGCCCATCCGCGCGCACTACTTCCCCACGCTGCACCAGTTCCAGTTCGAAGTCGAGGAGGGCTACACGCAGTCTGGCCCCGTCCGCTACAGGAACTCCGACGAGGTCTTCCCAGGGTATTCGTGGAAGGGATACGTCGTGTTCTCCATGCTACAGGTTCGTATTATTCGCAATTAGTTTTCCTCAACGCAAATTGAACTAAAATGCATGAAAGGCTTTTGTTTTGAATGGCCGTGAATGTCTACGTGTTGGACTATGCGAATCGATTTAAATAATCCTTTTTAATTTTACGTGAAATAGCTGTCATTTGATCGCATCAAAATATAAATTGGGACCAGTAGTTTTTTTTATTTTTATGACCATATTTGCTAAAGTAGACGTCAATTTTTTTATTTACTTACTAATTTCCCTGCCAATTGTATGCAGATTTAAAATCCCGACACAAAAAATGTCACACAGTCTGTCGTCCATAAAACTTACGGTAATTACATCATTACGTTGTTCTGTGTAAGGATTTTATTTATATAATTCGATAATAATAATATTTGTCTCCATTAGAATGAAGTGACGAACCGCGTGCAGATCGGCAAGTCTTCCCTGTACCGCATGGTGGTGAAGTACGCGAACCCGCTGCAGGACCCCGTGCTCGCCACCATCGTCATCACGCCCGACAGCGTCGTCGATATACAGCAGAAGTGAGTACCCTTATTTTAAACTCTATTACTAGCTTTTGCCCGAGGCTCCAACCGCGTGGACTTCAGCTTACAGCGTTCGGTGGTTCCCGTTTCCACCCCCCCCTTTAAAACAAAATACCCAAAGACCGCAATGCACATATTTCATTATTTAAAATAATGATTAAGCGAAATTTCAAAGCCGCAGTCCATTCTAAAAAAATCGATTATGTAAAATTTCCGTGTCACGATGCTAGTTACCGTACTCTTCCGAAACGGCTTAACCGGTTTTTACCAAATTTTATATGCGTATTCAATAGGTCTGAGGATCGGCTACTATCTATTTTTCATAACCCTAAGTGATAAGGGTTGTCCACCCTTAATATTTTGTCTCCACTGTGATCGTCGACTGTTAGGCGGTACGTAGCCAGGACAGCTAGTATCATATAAAGTTTGACCCCTTATTAGCGCCTAACTAATCTTTTTCCAGACAAAAAGTTACGGATACTTTCGCATTTATTATATTAGTATGGTTGTATCACTATAACTGCCAGCGCACGTATAGTTTAGTTTAGCTCTTGTATGTCGCCACTCGATCTTGAACAGATTTTAAAATAAGTCATTAAAAAACTTGCGCCACCTTCTGCTAAACGTGCACCTGACTAATTTATCTTAGGGCAGATTTCTCAATCGCCAGATAACTTTAATTCGACGAATAAGTTTGACGATTTGACAGGTTTTGTATAGAAAATATGTCTAACAGCCATATTTATTCCTCAGATAAAAGTTATCTGACGATTGAAAAATCGGGTCCTAATCACATTTATAACTTAACAAAGCGCAGACTGACACTGCTTTATCATGACTTTGCAAACCATCCCAAATAGTCCATTTCATCCATGGCTATATCGTGTCCAGGTTCAGCGTAGCGCTCCGGCCCACCGCGCGGCCGCAGCTGGTGACCGTGGCGGGAGAGAAGGGCATCGCCCCGGCGCCGCTCGTCATGAACCCCGGCAGCTGGATGATCACCATCAAGACCAACAAGGAAGTCATGATTGTGAGTACATCGGCAGTTTCCATTCGAAACTGGTTCTCGCACGTAATGCGTGAAAACGATACTCTATTACTTAGGCTTATACTTCGTGAGAGGTGTGCTATGAAAATGTGTCGTGCGAGTATGTCGGCTGAGCCGTTTCCACCAGATCTGTGCTGACCGAGGCGTGGTAAATGAAGCGATTCTATCCATTCTTTACAAACACATCCCTCGCTACACATCCTCGCACATCTCTGGTGGAAAGCCTATTTGTACGAGACCCTCAGTGTCGTGTCGAATGCCTCCTCAATATGGAATATCAAATAATGTTACTTAAATAATACATGATTAATTTTCCGCCTCAATGGGAGTGATTAACACAGGGGTTTTTGTTGCGAATCTTTTCTTTAATTGATACACTAAGGATCATCATAACATCTCCAATATTTTACATATTTACAAGTTTTTATCTTTTAATTTATTTCCAGGATTACTTCGTCCTTATCCCGGAGACATACTACGAGGCGACGGTGCTGACTAAAATCGTGGACAAGCCGTGCGTGGTTGGCGACAAGACGCTGTGCCGCGACTTCGCCTATCCCAGCCTCGCGGGCAGGCCCACCGCTGATGTTAGTGGGCTTAGCACCTCGGTCACCGGCTACATCGATAATGTTGAGGTGAGGCCTAGTAATATGTGTGTAGGTTAGTTCTTGGTATATTGAACAACCGGATTTTTATCTGATGAATGGCAAATCATCAAAAATGTGGAACACACAAAAGCTCCAATTGGAAACTTACAACTACAAACACCTTCGTCCACAGCAACTGAACGAGCTGCAAGCGACAGCGGACTCCATCCCGATCCTCACAGCCGACGAGATCCAGTACAACATGAAGATAGACCCGCCCGGGGCTTACATCCTGCTCATAGAATACGTGACGCCGGTCAACCACAGCCTCGCCAACGTTAACGAGGTCGACAGCAACAACGGCTCATATTCCTTCGTACCCCGCGGACCTATCAGCGTGCGTTTCCAGTCGGGAGACGAGCAGGAGACGAACGCGATTGTGAACCTTAACGACTGTCCGTACAGAGCTCCTTGCAGACAGGCTGTCGTCGATGATCTGTCCAAGATACAAGTGTTTAACATCCATGACGCGAATAATGTTATTTATTTGGTGGTGAGTTCGTTATATCATCTTTAATTTATCGTAAACTTTAGTCATAAAATTCAGTTTAAATAGTGAGTATCTCTCCATTCGTTTTGAGAATTAAACCGTTCTAAACATTTCTTCTTGATACGATAAGAAATACAAAAAATTATACTTTTAATAAAAACCAACAAAATTCAATTAGAAGTTACGTCATCACATAATGTAAATATATTCTGATATTGTGCTGAATACAAGTTTAAAGTGTTCGCTATTTTAACGTTATCATAATATAATGCTATGTAATGACTATTGTAGGGTGATCGCGACACATTCGTGGGCATCAAGTCCATAGTGGCCATACCGGAAGCGGACTGGAGCCTGGACTACATCACGCCGCGCCCGTACTGCCTCCGACGTAACGGGAAGTGCGAGCCCGCTGTCTTCGCCGCCGCCGTCGACTCTAAGAAGGTACTGTGTCTGTGTGCCACTCGAAAATATACTTTAAATGTATTGCACGAAAGTTCAAAACTGTTTAAAGGGAACGCTCGATTGTTCTCAAACACATGACGTTCAGGCATTAAATTTAAGGTATATTTATGCATATGGAGTAGATTAACAATTGTTTAATACCAGTTTACGCGTATTTCTCAAGATAGGCTAAGGTAACCCGAGTAGTTAAATTCACTCGCGACCCTACCGCCGCATGATAAATGACTCCGGTTTGGTCCGAAAGTAATTGCGATATCCTAATAAATACTTTATTGAATTAATAATTAGATTTGTTGTGCCACCAACGTATGTTCGAATTATACTTATAAGATTTCTGATAATTATTCCCTCCCAGGTGGAAGCCGAGTCCGGTACGGGTGGAGACCGGGACACGGTCCTGCCGAACCTGGACAACTCGACCTCCCCCACCGTGGTGTACTTAGCACCGGGCACTGAGCCGCTGCGGGTGGAGGGCAAGGTGCTCACCACCGGGGACTACATGGTCCTCGTGCACTACTACCAACCCGTCAACCCTGGTGAGAATATCCTAACCCATCATACTATGGCAATTAAGAATAACTAGATGATTTTCTTGCGGGTCAATCCCATCCCTATTATTTTTTATTGTAGGCTTGGACCAAATATTTCTTCTTATCAGAATAAAAGCAAAGCAATAAGAATCTCGCAGTAGGTACTCTTCTTTAGGTAGTCTGTTTATCAAGCTAAGCGAATCTGTTGAGCTGATTAATGATCCATTTACTGATATTTTTACATTACTGGAAAGGAACAGAAAAATTACGCAATCCTATTGATTATCATTACTCCGTTTCTATACTTATTCTTCTATGCTCATTCAGCAAATTCCTTTTAATACTATCTACATTATCCGTCTATTTGAGCAATCATTTTCAATTAATAATATCAACCAACAGAGAGCAGTATCGACGCGGTGATAAAGACAGAAGGCCAGCAGTTCGAGACCAGCGTGCCCGTCGAGCACTGCCCCTCCATCACCGGCTGCCGCGCGCTGCTGCGACAGCCCGACGGCAACCAGCACTTCTCTATAGCCGACACCTTCAACATCACCTTCTATGTGAGTATATTGAACGGCGATACTGTCACACGTGGTCGGGTTATACTAAAACGTTTTTAAAAGGATCTCCATTAATTTTTTCTTCAAAATCGGTTCAGCAGTTTTCACAGTTGTAAATTGCATTGTCATAAAGCAAACCCCATGACAAAGAAATTTGAAGCTACTCTGAAAATTTCAGCCTACTAGCTTATTGGGAAGTGCCTCAAAATTGGGCTACAAAATCCAAACCGAACGACAAAACAAGAAAGTGAATTTATAAAATGTGGGTAAATCTAGAAGAAGCCGAGTGGTTCAGCTCACCACGCGGAACCCACTGAGAGCGACGTCTTGCGGGTTTGATCCACGAGGATGACCAGCTTTTTTGGGATCTAAAATAGTTTTCCTCCCACTAAAACGTTTTTCGCAGTAAACCTGATATTCATAAATTGTTATCTAACAGGGCAACAACAGCAAGGGTCTCTGGATCGACTACATCCTAGTGGTAGCGTCGCCCGACTTCGTGGACAGCGCTCTGACCGAGGCCAACACCGTCGACTACACACGCGAGTTCATCGAGAAGTGCGCCAACAACCACTACCAGATCAACACCACGGAAACTGGTCAGTTATGAACATTGCTTCAACAATAATTTAAAGCCAAAAATCTAAATCATAGGTCGAAGAAAAGCTATTCATTTTTAAACCTCGTCTTAAAGAAGGGGGAGGAAAATGTTATAAGTTTGACGCGTCGGTCTGTTGCATTATAGCTCCCAAACGGATTAATCGATTCCAATTTAGTTAGTACTGTGTTAAAGTTCAAAGGGCGAGTGTTCCTAGACATGATTGATAAAAAATGGTCAAGCAGTTAAATTGTTACGGGGAGTGTAAATTATCTACTGCCGGGAGATTTTCTAATTTTTAATTTTATCCTGTATTTATTTGGAATTCATAGCCTATTGAAAAAATGGTCGAATATTATATTTTGTGTGCTGTTGATGTATGCCGATTTTCATTCATCTCTTTTTTATAATGTGGGTAGAAAATCACTTGATTTTATATGTTTGGTACAGGTTTCTGCCACGACGCGATGTTCTCGATCACCGCGGAGTACAACAGCGGCGCGCTGGCGTGCAACTGCGACTTCCAGGGCTCCACCGAGCTGGAGTGCGACACGTCCGGCGGCCAGTGCCCCTGCAAGCCCAACGTCATCGGCAGGGCCTGCAGCGCCTGCAGGACCGGCTACTATGGCTTCCCCAACTGCAGGCCTTGCCACTGCCCCTCTACTGCCATCTGTGATGATAATGGTGAGTAGATCTCGCCTAGACGTAGGCATTTTCTTTTTGGCAGAGGTTGACTTCCTCGCATTTAGGCTCATGTTAGCCTTTTGTGTGTAAATCGTTTGGGATGATTAGCCTGGCCATGCCAACATCTCCAGTTGCTGTGAAGATTTTTGGAACGTCCACAGACTTTTACATATATGAGTTCGCTCACCGAACCCAGAAAATAAACTCCTCAATCCGTACCTAGTTACGTGGTGTTTCTTCCTGTTCGGCACGATGTCTACCTGTTTTTATATTTGAGTTATAAACGACTTTATTAAAAAGAGTCGGTACTCATTAACTCGATCATCAAGAACTCGACTCATCACAACTAGTTCAGTTCAACAAAATCACTGCCTTACAAAACGTTCTTAACATTAATTTTCCCTCAGGTATGTGCATCTGCCCGAAGAACGTGGAAGGCGAGAACTGTGACCGCTGCAAGCCGTATACGTTCAACTTCGATGTGCAACGCGGCTGTGACGACTGCAACTGCAACCCGCTCGGAGTGATCGACAACCAGTTGCAGTGCGAGGCCGATAACGGAAACTGCGCGTGAGTACTTGAGCCCTTGTATAAGCGAGGAGGTTAGAAGGAGTCCAGTTCTTATATCAATAGGAACGAAAAATGAAAGTTTGGTCATTCAAAACTAAACTTTTTGCTGAATTTTAGATCGATCTTTAAAAATAGAGTGGTTAGAGTTTTCGGTCATATATAAACTATTTATGTAGTGAACCATGTTTTTGAGCAAGCGAGTGGTTTCCATTTGATTGACATGAACTCCGTCGATACAAAGATTCAACATCTTTATATCGAGGGAGTTTCAGAAAACATTCAGTCACATGCGCGAAGACTGCTTGACTCAAAATAAGCATTTGTAGATCACACAAAGGCTTGTTCTACGCACATGTGAGTGTGTGTCTCAACACCTCAACCAGTCGTTTATCCGTGCAATTGAAGGCAGAAGTTGAACTACAATTATATATCTTGATCCATTTTTAACTAGTGTGTCAGCGCAAGACGATGCATAGGCCTACAAATTCTTTAAATACGAGTAATTTAATAATTTCCTTTTTATTTTTACTATATTTCTTGTACCAATTTTTTTACAAAACATTAATTGCTATGCGATCTATAAGCGAAGGCTTATAATTGGCTCACTGTTGCACAAACTGTTTTTATTAGAATTGTATTTAGCTTTAAGCCTTCCATGCTGCATCAAATAAATAAATAACCACACCTTCCTCCCTTCACGTTCAGTTGTCGCGACAACGTGGTTGGTCGTACGTGCGACCACTGCGTGCCGGGCCACTACGCGTTCCCCGAGTGCGTGCAGTGCACGTGCGACAGAGACGGCACTACCGACGACGTCTGCGACCAGAACACCGCGCAGTGCTACTGCAAGCGATACGTTACCGGACAGGTGATTATAACCTTACTCCATCATGATCAATAGGCAAAATAATGGAAGAAAAAAAACTGGGCACTATTCGAGCGTAACGTTGTACACACAATTGCAACAATATGTGTACGAGATTGATGTACACCAAAATTAATACCCATTGATTCAAATTATTTTAGCACTTATTGAGTGTCAAAATACAATTTTATTCATAACATCCAAATTCGCCCAGCCTTCTCCCGATTTCTAAAGATTTTTGCTGCGACAGAAGAAACGGAGCAACGAACACCCCAGCATCACGCTGTCTTTCCGTTAACAATATTTAATTTATATTACCATGCAAAAAATGTTTTATGTCGATATAAACTACATTTGAATATTAAATACTACGATCAAAGTCAGCAAACCTCAGGAATATCATTCTGTAGTTCTTACAACGGAACGCAAGATCAGCAACAAAAGTTGTGAACTGTTCCAGTCAAAATAAAGTAGATATTGCAGTGTAGTTTTTTCCTTCATAGCTGCTTCCTATATTTTTCAGCTGACTTTTGCCAAATATAATACAATTTTTCGACTGTAGAATAGTCGAAAAATTCTAACCAAAAATATTCGAAGAAGAATTTAACAAGGAGTTTTTATACACTTCATTTGTCATCACTCTTTATTACATTTCCTTCTTGATTTTCAAATTCTTGTTGTACATTATACAGGCTTGTGACGTGTGCCGCGACGAGTACTTCAACTTGCAAGCATCGAACCCGGAGGGCTGCACCAAGTGCTACTGCTTCGGCAAGACCACGCGCTGTACCAGCTCCTACCTGTACTGGGCTACGGTAAGTCCTCATATTTTATCAGAACATTGTAAAGTGACTTTTTACCCGAGTACGTCAAGAAGAGTATGTTCTATAAAATCTACTTTGTTAATGTTTCATCTCAAGAATTATATCTTCTCACAAGATTTTACTGAACTCACAATTTCTTCGTTATAAAAGCAAATAATCCTAAATGATGTATATTACCACAAGTAAACTCATTTTTCTCATCGACTCATGTCAAACACGATGTTTAACAAGTTTATTAAATCTTTCTGCAATAAACATATTATTCTTTAATACAAAACCGAGACTGTTGGGACTACAGATCGTGGGCATGGGTGACTGGTACCTGGTGAACGTGGACGCGAACCGCACGCTAAGCATAACGCCGCGCACGCTCGGCCCCGCCATGATCAACGACTCGATGATCACCGCCGACCTCGTGGGCGACGACAGCGGACAGAAAGTCGTCTATTTTGGAGCTCCCGATCATTATCTTGGTGAGATATCGCTTATTATTCGAGTGTTAAGGTCCATTTTCAAGTGTTGCCTTTCAAACAACTGTTCAAATTTTTGTCCCTATAATTATTTTCAGTCTTAGCGGCGCGGCGTAATGAAATGTGGGCTAGAGTTACCTGAATTAAAATAATAAATGTCTTGTCCTTGTTGATTTAGGATTAGTACATTAAATGTAACAAATTACAACATTTCTATTTCTACACAGGCCAACGACTGACGTCATACGGAGGTTACCTGACTTACTACATTCAGTACTCGACGGGTCCCAACGGACGCGCCATCGCCGCTGCTGACGTCATCATCGGTGGAGCTGATGGGTATGCACTAGGTTTCATACATAATCACCTTTGACGCCGTCTCTAAGACTGCATGACTGTACAAAAATCTAAAAGACTGAAAAAATAGCAAAATTAGGCTGAAACTTCACATACAAAACTGCAAATAGGGCCTGATGGCTATGGCTTGGTATGATAAAACATCCTTCTTGATCCGTCTTTTATCTCTATTCCTTATTTCCTTTTAAATGTTCCAGATACCTAGTCCACAACAGCGTAGAGCAGCCAGCGTCGGACGTGTTATGGACGCACGCCGTCCGCATGTCCGAGGACGAGTTCAGCACTGCGGACGGTTCGCCCGTCACTCGAGAACAGTTCATGAACACGCTCGTCAACATCACCAGCATCTACATCAGAGCTACGTACTGGGACACCTCTGTAGCTACCAGGTATTGTGCTACGAAATGCTACAAATTCTACGTAATTCCGAATCTTTATAGTACACTCTACGAACGATACTTATGCTCGTAGTCAAAAACACACGTCGTTTGTGTCAATGATAACTAAACAGCATAGAGTGACTTCTGTTATGGCGTTATAGTAACATACGGGAACTTTTGTCTCTACATTGCACTGCACAGTGAGAACAATTATGACATACTTGGAATTTGTGAATAAGGTGATAACAAATTTAAGGAGAACAGTATCAAACTTTTTATTTACACATGTAATTCTAAGGGTCTATAAAAACAGAGCTACGTGGTAGAAGATTTTCAAATTAAAACAAACTTTTTGATGCTGTTGTTTTGGCGACTACCGAATGCCCTTTTAACTTAAACAGAAAGCTAATTCCTTAATGTCACATAGCCAATAACCCGACAATGTGTTGCCAGTCTATTGGCAGTATCGCTGGAGATCGGCGACGACGACTACGAGTACGAAGACTACGCGCGTCGCGCGGCCTCTGTCGAGGTGTGCCAGTGCCCGAAGGCGTATCGCGGTCTCTCGTGCGAGCTCTGCGCGGAGGGCTACTACCGGCTGCCCTCCGGCTTCTGCGTGCCCTGCCAGTGCAACGGACACTCGCGCGAGTGCGACGTCAACACTGGCGTCTGTCTCGTAAGTACTCCTATATTGTGTATGTCTGTATCTACACGGATAGTAGATAGCCCAGTGGTGTTAGGCAAGCATTTTTGTGATCGATGAACGATTGCTCTGAGTCTTGGTGCCTTGGCGCATGTGAGTTGAATGTCTGAAAAGCCTTGCGACGCAAGGAGTATATTATTAGTTAATGCAGAAATCGTTATGGATACTGTTTAGTAAACAACGATTGTAACAAACACGGATTTATGAATTATCGACATTGTTTAAAGAAATCTAAGAATAAGAGTTGAGTAGGTTTGAATTTCTATTGTATACTAGCTGACCCGGCGAACTTCGTACCGCCTTAGCGTAGCTTTGATGCACTACTTTATTTTGTATAGTTGACCTATCTTAGGTATGAGTACCTATTCAATTTAAACTGGAATCTATAATATCCTCCATATATAAATTAATCCCTATTGCCCTGGTCTCGCCATATCTGAAAAGGACCTAATTTTATTAAATACAAAACAAAATATATATTTTCATAATAGTGTTTAGAGAATAGTTGTTCTGCCAACATTCTGTGCATTTCCATCAGCAGTAATGGCATCCCGAAGATGAATGTATTCCTCGGAACGGAGTTTTGCCTGGTTCAACCTGATAAATGTCAATCGTTCAGTTTCAACTTTCACATTTTATATTTTTTTTTAAATAATACAAATAGTAAACCTATACAAATTTCGCATATCCTATTATAACTGAATGCAGCTCTGTGGGGATTAAACACAACATTTCTATGTTGATTTCGATTCCGTTGAAGTTCATTTCGCGCTTCGCGTTGCTCATCAGTTTGATTTGCTCGTAGATTTCTTTGACTTGCCGTATTTTGAGTTCTGCGGCCTAAATTTGTACGTCTGGTTGGTGGCATTGTTAAAAACTGAAAATAAAAAGCTCTCATATATTTTCTGTATAACCAAATTGTAATATTATGTAGTCACCAAAAGTTACCAAAAATCGATATGAAGCTGTCAACTTACCGTAATTAACAAACAAAAAACTTCTTAGTCTTTATAACAAAACAAACTTTATCAAAAACTTAGAAAGCGGTTATGGATGTGATGCCACAGATTACCACAGTTTTTTTTTTTAACTGGCTTGGCTGTTCAGCCATTCGCCAATGACGACAATGTCAAGTTAGGGAAACAGATACTACCACAGATTACTAAATAGGATATGCGAAATTTGTATAGGTTTACTATTTGTATTATTTTCAAAAAATTATAAAATAGTGCAATAGAATTTAATTAAGTAACCACGTTTCCGAACAAACTTAATTAAGTAACCACGTTTCCGAACAAACGATGCTCTTTTAATATAGTCTATGGCTGTAAATGACGTTGACATTCGTAAAAAAAAAATTACATTCGTAACGGGCGTTTTTTAAAATATGCAAAATTAAATGTATACTTTTCAATATTTCTGAGAGATTTTCTTAATATTTTTTTCCGTAAGAACCATCCTTGGACTTCCACAAACATTTAAAAAAAAGAATTATCGAAATCGGTTCAGCCGTTCACACGTGACGCCATGACAACGCGAAACGGGTTTCATTTTTATATATATAGATGTGTTTCTATATGGATCCGTTTTATTTTCATATATTTGTTTTTCTCTAATCATACAGGAGTGTACGGACAACACGATGGGCGACCACTGCGAGCAGTGTATCCCCGGTTACCATGGCGACGCGCTCGCCGGCACCCCGCGTGACTGTCTCATCTGCGCCTGTCCCATGCCTTACGTCTCTAACAAGTTAGTACACACATACAAATATCATCTAGGTTTTGTTCATAGAAAATAGGATAGAATATACAGATTTGTTTCTTTTTTGCAATTTCTCTTGAAAGTTGAACAAGGTATTAGTTGCGCTTACGCAATCTAACACTCCTTATGTTGGTCAATATGCTCTAGAAGTCTTGACTTTTTTAAACCACGATAATTCAGCAAACCTAACAATTTGTTAATAATAGATTTATATTAACAAAATGTGTTACTCTTTTTAGGCTCTCATTTCAAAATTTAGAATAACTCTACACGTGAAGACTTGTAATTGGCTTTTTGTCATCTATAGTTGTTTATTTATTAAGTTTTATCTTTTAAGTTGTAAGTCTTCCACAGTATAATAAATAAATATACTGAAAATGTAATATATTTCCTCCTTCACACATATTATAACTATGGTGTCTTATGTATCTAGTTTCGCTACGGGCTGCGACCTGAGCGACAACGGTGAGCTGATCTCGTGCCAGTGCAAGCCCGGCTACGGCGGAGCTCGCTGCGAGTTCTGCGCTGCCGGCTACTACGGCGTGCCAGAACAGATCGGTGAGTCTCATACGGAGACAGTTTGTATGAGCCCTGTTTTTTGGTTAAGCTGGGGAATCCTCGTGGATACCAACCTCCTCGGGGGGAGGGGGGGAAGTGGGTGGGGTTGAGCTCTTACTGACTAAACATGAACCACCCTTCAAAGTCTCCCGCATTTAGTCGGTGCCACGCAATGCATAGCAATTCATCACGCACCGACCACGGGAGTTGTCTGTCCTCTACCTTACTGCCCTGTTCCTAACATTGCTCTAAACGATTTGCCTAATGATTAAACGAAAAAATACTACAATATAAAAAGAGTAATTAATTGTTTCTGTTGCTTATACAATTTGTACAGTACCATAGCAAGTTAAAGCTGGTGCAAAAATTAAAACCCTTACGCTCTACAGAATCGTTAGTTATGAGGACATTGTAATGATTCTGCCATGCGATGCGTTAAAGTGATGGACAGCGATTAGTCACGAATAGAGACGACTAAAGAACGGCACTCACCATAAATAAATGAGCGATAAAGTTTCATGCTTTGTCTTTGTCAATATGAAGTGCAGACAACAAATAGCCTTAAGACGGCATTATATGAGCATGTTATATGGTCACTCCAACGATATAAATTGTGTGGTAGGTGACTACTGCAAGCCGTGCAACTGCTCGGGCAACATCAACGTGAACGACCCGAGCTCGTGCGACAGCATCACGGGCGACTGCCTCAAGTGCGTGAACAACACCGCCGGCACCGCCTGCAACCTCTGCGCGCCCGGCTTCTACGGAGATGCTATATTCACCAAGAACTGCACAGGTCAGCTGCGATTACTTATGTTCAAGTGATTTCGTTCACGTGGAAAAGTGAAGTAAGGTCGTATTTAACTCATGTTCTACGTGATATATTTTCTTTTAAAGCTTTGGTATCGATTTTAGACGACCACGCAGTAAGCATTCTTTTAAACAAGTTCAATGCACACATTTCACTTTTCTATGATTTTATTTTATCTATAGATCAGTAAATGTTAAAAGACCATGAAAACCTATTTGGAAATTCTCTTCTGCTTCAATTGGATGGCTTTAAGTCGTGTTTGATGCTTTAAAGAGTGCATCAAACATGCTCGTTGTAACATGACCTTTTGTTAACAATGAATGGAATTCAGATCACTGACTCACGTGACTTGATATGGCAGACTTTTCAATTTTCTTTTAATTGATTTTAATTTTCTTTTAAATGATCTTTTAATTGATCATTGTACCTAAAATTACCACATTATGGAAGCAATAAAGTATTGAGTATTGAAATGTTAAAACGCACCCTTTGATCTGTATCATACTTGGTCCGTAGCGTGTAGCTGCGACGAGTTCGGCATGGAGCGGTGCGACCCGTCGACGGGCACGTGCGTGTGTCGCGCGGGCGTGGTGGGCGAGCGCTGCGACCGCTGCGCGCCCGACCACTGGGGGCTGAGCAGCGGCCGCGGCTGCGAGCCCTGCGCCTGCGGGCTGGCCTCCGAGGCCGCGCAGTGCGACCTCAACACCGGACAGTGCAAGTGAGGACTCTACACTATTATAATTACCGGCACGGCTCTTGAGCGCTGGCCTTCACCTGCGCAGAAGTGATTTTTTGGGTCCATTTTGCGGTATGAAGTGGGGTGCGGGGCTGACTAAAGTGCAGTGATTGGCCCGCAGCGCATCGCGTCATAACCGTCACTCGTGATTGGTTGAAATACGTTTTTTGCTGCAGTTGCATGCACCTCAAGACGACGAGTACGCACAATTGATTGGCGTTTTATTTTACGATGCGAAAAACGATAACCACTCTTACGCCGAGCGCTAAAGATCCGTGCCGGTGACTGTGTAGTAGATTACTCGATCATTGTATTCATACGCTGTCTGTGGACAGTGTTGACAGATTGTGTGATAAAACTGCTAAAATTTGTCTTTCATAATCTACAGGCTTTCACAGATTCTTCACTGTTCATTCTATTCCGTCTGTCTGTTGTTATATCGTGAGTTCACTAAGATAACTACATGAAGTGTGAGCAACCTCGTACTTCTCCGCACCATCTACCGTCTTCCCGCTGAACTATGTATCAATAGGTAATAAAAATACCAAAAAATAATCAAAATGTTGTAATTTCAGTTGTTCTAAGGGAGTGACGGGCAAACACTGTGACCAATGCGCGGCTGGATACTGGAACTACACTAAGGAGGGGTGCGACCGTGAGTATATCATGATAAATACATTTTCTAACCTTACTATACTATAGTAAGGCCAATGAGACGAGATAAAGAATGTAAACAAATTTTCAGGGGTTCATAGCATTTTCATTTTAATTAACTATTATAAAGTTGCTCACAACATGGCGGATCAAATGTTGAAAACTGCCGTACTGACTTCTTTCTTGTACCACGAAACACAACGACAGCTGTCATCGACCAACTCACGCCATAACTGCGCGTACGAGTGATAAGGACAGGAGTAATAATCCCTCGCTATCGCAATGTAACGGTCCGCTTGTTTATGTTTTTTATCTCGTCTGGTTGGCTTTACTATAGTTGAAATTGTTTTACTCAGTTTTTTGACATCAATCTTAATCAATATTCAGGGTTTGTCTTGATTTCTTCCATTTATTACAGTAGAGATAATGACTGCGTAGAAAAATAATTCTTTTTAGTCCGTCAGATAGATAATAAATATATAGAAGGCCGGGCTTTTTGCCTTGTATCTGAACTATAAAAAAATGACCTAGATCTGCCATAAACTTTAAAGAGGGGTTTTTGACTCGACTACTTCACAAATCGTCGGTTCTATTCAGTGTTATTTGATGAATTTATGGTTGCGGGACAAAAACACTTGTGACTATCCCTACTCTTGAATGTCTACCTATATTTAAACAGATTCATGACATGTATTGAATATCTTCATCCATTAAAGGCGACACACAAACTTCCATCACGTCCATACTGTACATTACTTACGATTAGTTATAAGACCTATATCTTATAGCTATTCGTAAGTATAATAGTTATAAGATGTATGTTTGTTTGAACAGACTGTAACTGCAACACCGGCTACTCGCTCGGGTTCACGTGCAACGCGCTCGGCCAGTGCGAGTGCCTGCCCGGCGTCATCGGCGAGAAGTGCGACCGGTGTCCGGAGAGGTATGTATACCTTACACTAGCTGTTGCCCGCGACTTCGTCCACGTTAGAAGAACTTGAACCGTTTTCGCAGCGCACGCAACGAAAGCCCTGAAATCTCTATTGATCTCTGATCTAATTTTCCTCGTTTTTTCCACGTTTTCCATTGTATCTTCGCTCCTATTAGTCGCAGCGTGATGTTATATAGCCTATAGCCTTCCTTGATAAATGGTCTATTCAACACAAAAAGATTTTTTTAATTCGAACCAGTAGTTCCTGAGATTAGCGCGTTACAACGTTAAACAAACAAACTCTTCAGCTTTATATATTAGTTCATCACCATCGTCAGGAAATATTCGTCCACTGATAGACATAGGCTTACCCAATTGCACGCGATCATTTTAAATAGCAAACGACCTCATCCATCTTCCTAATGTTTGTTTTTGTTTAGATACGTTTAAGTATATTTATCAGTTGTCTCATCTAGTACGCGTAATACGAGCTGTGCTTGGTTTGAGACTGGATGGCGTTGGGTGAAAGTTGTGGAATATTACGCTTTTGCAACTTACTATTCCATTTTCTAGAGGTAAAGCTTTAAGGTAGCGCTGACGCCTACGCTGCCGCGACCTCGCCGTCCCGATTTGCCTTTATGCGCAGAACCGGATGACAAAACGATTAAATTTTTCTAATAATAAATGTAGACGCTACATAAAAATATTTATGACAAATCTCAGCAATCTCTGTTTCTCGTCCTGTTCCCCTTTACCGATGATTTATTTAATTAATAATATTAATGTTGATTATATAGATGGGTCCTCCTGCCGAACGAGGGTTGCCTCGAGTGCGACTCCTGCACGGACGCCTTGCTCATCACCATCGAAGACATGACCGAACTACTTGCTAACGAGACCAAGGATTTCAAGGTACCGTTATAATATTATCTCCTAGGTATAGATAAAAGATACCTTTTTTCCACCCTTTTTCTTTCTTGCGCATCCCGTTTTGCAATGTAAAGAAGTAGCGGATACAAGCGCTTAAAATTGAACCTTTTTATTTTCTGGGGGAGATCATAAAGTTTCCCTTGAACCTTAAAAGTTTTTTTTTGGTAAAATGTCGCCGTAGGACCTTTACCGTTTTGAAGGGTAAAGCTAGCACAAAATTCGACTTTCAAATAACATCACTTCACCTAATTCCAAGGAACTAATAAAACATTATCTATACATGTATAGGACAAGGCAGACTCGTTCTTCACGACGCAGCGTCTGAACTACATCTCGAACCAGACGAAGCTGCTGCGCCCGAAAGTGGCCGAGCTGAAGACCGTCGACGTGGCTGACGTCACCAGCGCCGTCAAGAACCTCGAGACCAACGCCAAGAACCTGCTCAGATCTGTAAGTATGACTGTAAAAAAGAGTTTTCAACCTACTTTCTGTCCCACTGATGGGCGAAAGTGAAGGCATCTTGAGGCAGATTGGAGCGGCAATTGCCTGAAAATCGGTCGAATCGAAAACCTCAGTTCATAATCCAATACGCCAGCTTTCCGAGGTCTTCGGAGAATAGCTCTTTCGTCGTCTTTTCCTAGTTAATTTAATCTTAATAACCTAAAACCTGTACTCTTACGTCTGCAGGCTGAATTCGCGGCAACAGACAGCGACAAGCAGATCACTCGCGCGGCTGACATCGCTGCCGACGCCGCGAAGACCTTGGACTCGGTGAGGGACAGCAGCCAGAAGGCCAAGGCCGTCGTCACCCATGTGTCCGAGTTGGCCACTGGTCTCGAGCTCAGCCAGCAACCGAAGGTAGACAGCGCGTTGGCTGAAGCGAGGCAGATCAAGGACGATATTGCTGGTAAGTTGATAACCTTAAAACTCAAAACAGACTGTAAATTTCCCACTGTTCTGGTTGCCACGTTTTCTTATGCGCGTTAATGATTGATGATGGCGACAGCTGGTGTCCAGGTTTCCACAAAAACCTCTTGCATGAGAACTTACACAGATGATGGTACTTATAAAAACAAAATTCTAACTAGTTTTTTATTCTATTACATTCCATGCTTAGCTTACCAAGCAAGCAGTGTTACGAAATTTAAATACTTTTGTATACAAATAAATAGCTTTAAGTAAATGCATAAACTTCTTCCATACACAGAAAAGGACCTGGCTCCAAAGAAGCTGCAAGCGGAAGGCGCTTTCGCGAACGCCACCAAACAGATAGAACGCATGAACGTCTTCGTGGAGCCTGTCAACGAACAAGCAAAGGTAAAAACTAGTATTCAACCATATTCCGTTGTCTGACATCGATCGACTACATGTTTTTACGTCCGGTCTCTGAATTGATATTAAAATTGTCTTCCAGATTAATTTAATTCCTTAACCTTACTTTCTTCAAGGGTCCTTGATACGATGTAATATGCAGCTGGTTTAACAGACATGACATTATATTTTGCCAGAAATTCCACACGCTTGTGAACGACACGCGCGACCTCAAAGCCAAGCTGGACGAGATGCTGCAGTACACCGACCTCGCGCAACACACCGCCGACAGCGCCGACCAACTCAACGCTAAGAACAGGTACACTACCAGAGCTCGAACTTGCTACTACTTGCTCACTATTACTACTATTACTTACTTGCTACTTGTGCGCTCTTCAAGACAATGTGATGGCAAAGGTAACAAGACCATTTAAAAATTGACAATCTACTTCTCTTACTCGACTATTCATAGCGTAAAAGATTTTTTCATTTTAGACTAAATTTTCTTTATTCAGTCTTCTGTCAAAAGTACACCTGAGTAAGGTAGTGAGGTGTGTGGCGTAACTTGACAAATTTCCGCAAAAATGAATTCGAGTCAATCCTTAATTTATTCAATATTGCCACATCAACGTCAGCTGTAAAGAGAACAAGTTTTTAATTGATACTATAATTCGCAGACAATCGAAATTCGGCAACAAAGTGACATCTGTGACGAAACTAAACACGGCGGCCATGAAGGATCTGATCGACGCCGGCTACGACATCGGCAACGGCACGTTCCACACGCTGGTGGCCGGCACCATCGTCGTCAACTCCACCGCCGCTCTTGAAGCTATCGGGAAGGCCAACCAGGAACTCATAGACAGGCTCGACGAGTTGGAGAACACGCTGCCCGAGCTCTTCAACCTGACCGAAGTGGCTGGACAGCATACTTCCATGCTGAGGTATAGGGTAAGTTAATATTCACTAGTTTTTTATATGTGGTCTTGCACGCAAGGATCGCTTCGTGAGGTGTAAATACTTTCCATTGAAATGGAGCAAAGCAGTTTTTCTCCGTCCATCTTGAGAAGAGAAGAGAGTTTACGCTATTCAGAAGTTAATACTTTTCCATTATTCCGCTCTGACGCACAACACTTCACATGTTTCAATGGGTATTCAGTCTAAGCAACCTAACCGAAATAAAAAATAGATTCCCAATTGAATACGACAAATTTGTATCACTATCCCATAGTGCTCAATCAAACATATGCCATCGATATAAGACATTCTCCCGTTACGCCCTGTAGGCGGACAACCTGCGCGACCTCGCCGAGCGCGAGAACAACAACTCTCGCACGCAACACGCGTACACCGCGGCCTCGGCGTACTCCTCCATCGTGACGGAGATCGGCGACGGAAAGAAGGCTGCCGACGACGCCGAACAAGCCGTCAGGAACATCACAGACCTGGTGAGTTTAACTTAACGATACTGCTCCTTCTTTGTGGACTTGAAACCATTACATTTGATCATTCATTACGTCAATTTATTAGTAACTCGGTAAAAACACATTTCCCTCACCAGCGCTTCCTCAAAAAGTAAATGATTCATTCAGATAGCGTATTAAAAGCTTTATTTTCGGAAACGAAAATTTAGCCTCTGGTTCCCATAATAAATTCCTTATTTTCTAACTTTATCATTTCTCTAAACCACAAACCAGTAACTTTTTAATTTATCGCCGAATACGAGTGCTAATCTCATGTGCATTTTCTAGACCAACGAGTTGAACAACCGCGTGGTACCGGCGCGCGACCGCTCCAGGAGTCTCCTAGAAGCGGCCGCTAAAGCACAGAACATCGTGGACCAGTCGCTCAGCCCCAACCTCACGCAGGCGCAAGCCAAGCTCGAGCACGCCATCAAGACCATGGGATCAGCTGATGACGACAACAATGCTATACAACTGTAAGTAATTCTCGTCAAACTTATTAATGGTTCATTGCTAGGCAAAATAGATTGAAGTAGGGTAAAGTAAATAACATTTTTCATAGGGAAAGTTACTCACAAAATATAAAAATCAAATGTTTTCTTATTTCTCTATTAAGAGTGTAGTCTAGTTGTATGCACATCTTTTTCCTTTAATCAAGGAGTTTAAAATTATACCTATATCTATTGGTGTAAAATTCACGGAACTGAAATAAGTACTATAAATTTGTTATTTTCAAATTGACTGGCCTGTTGGTCTGGTGGTTAGTGGCCCTGACTGCTATACCGGAGATCGTGGGTTCGATTCCCACCCAGGACAGATGTTTGTGTGATGAGCACGATCATCATTTTGTTTTGTGTCTGGGTGTAATTCAAAAATATTTTTTATGTATTTATAATTATATAAGTTTATCAGTTGCCTAGTACTCATAATACAAGCTTTGCTTAGTTTGAGACTAGATGGTGTTGTGTGAAAGTTGTGAAATAAAAAAAAAATCTTACCTACGTGCACCTGTATCCACAGATCGCTACCTCAGCAGAAGCCGGGTCTGTCGTTAGACGACGAGATCGCGGCGGCGGACCGCGTCAACAGCACGGTGAGGAACACTCTGGACATCATGTCGCAGCTGGGCGCCGACCTCGCCGCCAGCAAGGACTGGGCGCAGTCGCTGCCCAAGCTGGCCGACGAGGCGCAGAAGATGAACTCCACTGTCGAGAGCCTGGGTAAGGACACCACAAAAACAGGCACAACACCACTTCTCCTAATAATCGATTGTACAGATAGGATACTTGTATAGGATAAGCATTTGTATGAGTCACGAAACCTTGTCTTAAGCCTTACTGTTTTTGCGCATACGATTTGAATGTTTTTCAAACCCCTCGCGGCACAAGGATTAAATTCCTTAATGCAAGGCAAACTGTGCCATAGAAAAAATGCATAAAATATTCTTAATTTCGGTAAACGGGAAAAAATGTTTGGTGAGAATCTATGCGATATTTAATGCTATTTTTAATATATCTCCGATTATTTGCATCTCATCTTCACTACGCTTTATCAAACTAGAGCAGTCTGTCTGAGTAAAAAATAAACCTAAAACACATTTATTTTGCACTGTTATATTATTTTCAAACGTTATCTGAAAGCCTTAATAAAATCACCTTATTCAACAAGATAACCTATCCCGTTGCAGTGAAAGATATTGAAAAGCTGAACCCGAGCATCACGCAGACGTACGAAACGGTGAAGACGCGCCAGGACGACCTCGAGCACCGCCGCAAGGAGGCCGACGAGAAACTACTCAAGCTGAAGGAACTCATCGAACAGGTACTATCCACACACGTGACTGGCCTGCTGGTCTAGTGGTGAGTGAGCCTGACTGCCATACCGGAGGTCGTGACTTCGATCACCCAGGACAAATGTTTGTGTGATGGACACGATCATTTTTCCTGTGTCTGGGTGTAATTCATCTAATATTATGTATGTATTTAGAAATATATAATTATGTTTATCAGTTGTCTAGTGCCCATAATTCAAGCTTAGTTAGAGACTATATGGCGTTGTGTGGTGAAATATTATATTATATTCTACCACCAGCACTTACACTTACACCGGTTGTAGTGAAGCGAGACGCTGTACCACGTAACGTGCCATCTTCTTCACAACCGGAATCTATCGGTTTTGTTTCTGGATCCGAATCCTAAAACAGTTGCAATCGTGGGAACTAAACACTTAGTCGAGATCCGAATGCCACAGGGTGTTACTTAGTTTACGCATTTATTTTTGCTTCGACCACGGGTTTAAAGTGTTACCAAATCTAATACCTATATAAGATTCTCGTGTCATGGTGTACGTAATTGAATCCTTCGAAAAATCACGACCGATTCTCATAAAATTTTGTGTGCATATTGGGTAAGTCAGAGAATCGGACAACATCTGTTTGTCATCACCCAAGTGTTTCTTTTTTACATTCGTCTATAATGTTGTTTTCTCAACCATGGCAAAACTATTATATATGTGCTGAGTCAGCTAATAGTAGCTAGTAGGTTGACACCTGACAGGCGACATTTAAAAACGTTTGGCAAGTCTTAATTCAGAATTTGAAATATTTAACGTTTTACAGGCCCGCACCGTAGCTAACCGCATCCAAGTGGGCGTGACGTTCGACCGTCACACGACGCTGCAACCGCGCCTGCCCGACACCATCGACGAGATGTCCACCTCCACGCGGGTCTCCGTCTTCTTCAAGACCAAGGAGAAGGACGGCCTCATCCTCTACCTCGGAAACCCCAAGGACACCATGCTCCGCCGGACCAAGTCTGTAAGTGATGACCGACATCAAGTATACTAACTTACTGTCAAACTTTTTAGGCATTTTTTACTTTATAAATTTAACATAATAAGGTCCACTTTTGAATAGACGGTCTTCTGTAAGTCAAACTTAGTTTTTTCTTACAGTACTATTATGAACTCAACAGTATCTTAAGTAATAAGAGCGAAAATTTAAACTAGAGACGGGTAAAGAAACAGCGGTTACTATACGGACCAGTCGGTCCAACTAAGCAAGAGTTACTGACAGAGTTTATTGATTACAGTTCTTGTACCTAACCATCGCGTTTACGTTGATTGAGATTATTTACAATTAATTCCTCAAACGTAACTCCAAAAACTTCCATTTCAACTGATAAAAGGATGCCTCACCCATATACTAATGGAATTTCCTACATCCAGGATGATTTCATGGTGATAGGCGTTCAGAACGGCTACCCGTACTTGACGATGGACATCGGCGACAGCGCGGACTCGGGCCGCGAGCCGGCGCGCATCGGCAGCGACAAGTACGTCGCTGACAACCGCTGGTACCAGGTCATCGTCGACAGGTAACTACACCAAGATAAGTTAGTTAGACAAGTGATAAATACTCGCTCAAATGCTTTTTGAATCTCTCAAATGTATTTAAATGACAGTCCAAGAGTAAGCGAGTGATTCTCGCTGAATTTTCGTATTTGATGTGCGGCCGATTCGGTAATACTTGACTGAAATTGACGCTTGGATAGGAGCTCAGTTATTGTTGTTACTACTAATATTCTTAATAAAAATTTTATGAATATTTTGAAGTCAAAGTCCAAAATGTATTTTATTTGTGATACCTTCGCAGGTAGCTTAAAATATGAGGTTTTATTACAATGAAAAAAGTTCCGCTGTAATCGGCCTCGTATTTTCGTTATTATTTGAATTAGTTGGTTAATAACCTCATCACTAATTATCCAACAACTAATCCACATTTCCCCACCAGGGTCGGTCGCAACGTGAAGCTCTCGATCCGCGAGAACCAGGACAACGGCTCAGCGGACGTCGTGCACCCTAAGGAGGCCGTCTTACCCGGCCAGCACACGATCTTCAACCTGGACAAGCAGAAGTCTAAGTTGTACGTGGGCGGGGCGCCCTCAGACGCCAAGCTGCAGGGCGTCAGCTTCCCCGCCTTCGAAGGACAGATCGAGGAGCTCATGATCGGAGACACGCCTGTGGGACTGTGGAACTTTGTCAAGGCTGAGAACTTGAAGGGTGCGCGCCAGAGGTACAGTAACAAGTTGTGCATTATTCAATCTATAACTCCGTTTGGCAAATCGCTTATATATCCCTAACAATTGTTTTGGAAATGAACGTTATTGTGACAATTAAAACGATTGTTTTCAAGGTCAAAATATGCTCAATGACGCAAAAGACGTAGCTGATATCAAAATCTAATTTGGGGACCCTATGTTATAAATTGAAAAAAAATAGAAATCGAGGAACTAAATCGACTTTTTCCTCCGAACTAAAACTTAATTTTTAAATCAAATCTTTATTGCATACCATAACTATGCAATAAAGATACATACATATATACACATATTTTCGCTATGTAATGCTAAAATTGAATTTATTCTTACCAGGGACAAGTTGATACCCCCGCACACGGGTCCCCAGGAGTACCGGTTCAACGGTAGGTCTCACGTGACGATGCCCGGCCGAGGTTACCTCACCCCTCAGAAGAACCAGATCCTGCTGTTCTTCAGGACGTACGCACCCAACGGTCTCATATACCTGGTGGGAGAAGGAAAGCACTTCTTCTCAATACAGATGCAAGATGGAAGGGTGTTCCTGCAGGTAACATGCCTTATAGAATCTGGTTATTGTGTGTTCATCTGAGTATTTTGTAATATAAGTGGATGAAGGCGGTTCTAGACCATTTATGATACCAACTTCATACTTTCTCTGTTTGGCTGGGTGAACGCGTGAACGCTATTACAAATTAATGAATGATAATTGTTAGTCATCGTGACGTTTTATATTGGCTTGATGTGTACTTAAATAACAAAAAGTTTATCCATATTGAAATGCGTAATTTTTGCTACTATAAGTAGATCAGATAACATTTCTTTTGTTGTCAAAATATGTACATCTGCATTATATATCCATAAACTTATAACACTTAATTCGACAGGTATCCCTGGGCAACCCCGACGACCTTCTAATCATCGGCACAGCGAACTCGTACAACGACGGCAAGTGGCACAGGCTGGACGCCGCACGTATCCTCAATAAATGCTCACTTAAAGTCGACAGAGAGATCATCAAAATGGACTCCGCTGCAACCGAGGACTCTATCACTGCCTTAGACACTATGAACTTCGGTGGAAACAACAAGGGCATCCTCGAAGTGACGAAGGAAGGCTTCGACGGCTGCATCAGACAGATCAGCATGGACGGCGTCAATATAGACCTGAGCGAGAATTTGGAGTCCATCGGAGTCGCTTATGGGTGTCAGGTTAGTCGGGGCTGTATTAGTCACTACGGTTTCATACCGTCAGTTCATCAGACAAAATGTCTTAGATCATTATACATTTTTTTTGTCAAATCCTATCCTTTTAGTCATTCCCAAGATAGTTCGCATTCTTCTTATTAAATTTGACAAGCTGTAATTCCATATAGTCAATTGTATTCACATTTGCGCGCGGCGTCATGTGTGGGTAGCCTTTGTAAATGCACAATGACGTTTGTACTCACACAGCTTTGATTTGTATGTCACTGGCACACAAATTAAAGCTTACATAATAAACAGTAGCTGTGAATCGCACGCACACATAGCGCCGCGCGCACAAATGAGTTGAACTATCTGTACTGGCCGATATCCGATCTTGCTGAAACTGAACATTCTAATATATGGCCCGTCAGTACAATATTGTATTGTTTTGTTTCAGTTCGCGTCACTAGTGTCGTTATCAGGCAAGGGCAGCTACCTGCGCTACGTGGAGAGTACTGCCGGCAACCTGCAGCTGACGCTCAAGTTCAAGACCTCTCGCCCTGACGGCCGGCTGTTCCTTTACGTCACGAAGACGCAGACCACCGCCATGCCCGACAGCATCTCGCTCTCGCTTATTAATGGTACGTCAGATATTCCCCCTTTTTTGTAATAGATTGATCAATCTCTTGCCAAATATAGTGGAGGCCTACCAACACCGCTTTAATTAAAACTGCTGTAGTTATGTGTAAAGCGCATCTGCAACAGAACAGCCAATGTTTTACTTTAATAGATAGTAGCGCCCTCTGCCGAGTTTCATCCGCCGTCATACAGACTGATCCCGACTGTGTCTGGTTGATGACGTCAATAAACTCAATCCTTACTATGAGATATGAGAAAGTATTTATTTTGCCTTTCATCAGCCCTCCAAGGCGTGTATTTTATATTCTTCGGAAAGTAGAAACGAGACGGAAATTCGAACTGTTTTAACTGTCGTTTGCTTTCGTTTGTCAGCATTTAGAATTGTGTGTCGTTGGAATGTTTAATTGGTAATAGAATCTAACATGAGTGATGGTACAGGTAAGCTGGTTCTGATGAGTCAGCGCGAGCAGCTGGACACTGGACTGAGCACTTACAACGACTCGCAGTGGCACGTCGTCACCGTCACGCACAACAACAACGCGCTCAGACTCGCCGTCGACGACTTCGACCACTTCAGGTGACTATCATACTATTGTTCAATATAAATCTCGCACTGCTGGGAAAGAGCGTCTTCATATTCAATTAAATTAAATTCAAAGTCTTTATTTCTCTCATATTACATTAAATTACTAAATTACATGCCCCGCAAAACCGTTTACACGGAATATAGAGAAGGATTTCACATTGACCGCTTGATCATTGAGGGTTGCTATACATAAGTGTGGGATCCTAGTTGAGGTGGTCTATGAACGCGTTCCTGCTTGTCCCCCGACTAAAGGGAAAGGAAACGCATTCCAGTGGTTTTAGCCGGTAAACGACACTCCGGCGTTCGTCGCACGTGTTCCTGGTTCCACGTGGAGTTTTCTTTTAAATTTACTTACTTTTATTTCTTTTAAGTTACTAAAGAAGAACCGTATCGTGTTTGGACGTGCAAAAAAATACTAGAACTTATGCCACTTTTATTTTTCAAATGGATTTAGTCTTGCAATAAATCCACCATGAAAAGATGTTTTAAGCCCATTGCTTCGTAAAACGTTAATAGCCAAAGCTTTCGTAGATACTATCGCTGCATCGGCAGCTTAAAGCATGCATGTAGTCCCTACAATAATGGTGATTGTATGTCAGTACGGACACGGCCCCCGCGCCGCTGCACATCGTGGACGGCGTGCTGTTCATCGGCGGCGTGCAGCCGGGCTACGTGGTGGGCGGGCGCGTGGGCACCCGCACTCCCTTCAGCGGCTGCATCGCCGACGCCAGCGTCAACGGCCGCGTGCTCAACCTGCTCGAGCCCTTCAGCAACAGCAGCATCGTGTTCGGCCGCTGCGGGACTACCACCACCACAGGCGGACTCAGCCCAGGCGAGTACTCCAACGCTTTAAATAACATCCTGATCATTGATCTGGCTTTTGCTTAGCAATATGACCATTTTGATGATTCTTTTTAAGTGAAGATAATGAAAAATGGTGCTTGTTTTTTTCTTAAATAACCCTAACTATACTTACCTTAGCCATTACGTCGGAATTTTAACGATCACTCAAACTAAACGTTAGCCTAGGTTAAGACGTCTGTGCTCGAAATGAATTTCTAATCAATCAGAATGTTCATATGTAATACTCGTGTCGTTACAGATCAAGCACAATGGGCAGCCACACCGCCCACAGACGTGCTGCCCACTCCTGGGCTCCCACCCGCAGCCAGCGAAGCGCCACCTAAAGAAGGTACTTAATATATGCCGATATAATTATAATACTCCCACGACGTTGTATGCCATACTTTTCAAAACAGGTCCTTCATTGACTAATTGAGTACTTCGAGCTTACTTTACCAGAATATTGACTCTAAGCCATATTGCCCTACATGTCGATGGTTGAAATTGTTTTGCGGTTGTGTCGTGGACCTACGCCAAAAGCAGCTAGCGTCCACTTTTGCCTGTGCAATAACTGTTTCGTTATGGATTTCAAACAAACTTTTTTTATTCGTCGTAATCAGTATTTCGTTTTGCCTATTGTCACTGGTTTCTTAACATTTATTCGTGCTTTCAGGTGACGAGGATTTGTTCAGCGCGATCCTGCCGGTGCCACCCGCGGAGGCGAGCACGCCGGCGCCGCAGCCGCCCACAGAGGCCGCCACCACGCCCCGCGCCACCACCACCACAGCGCCACCGCCCACCACCACGCGCCGCCCGCCGCCCAAGCCCGAGCCCGGCTGCGCGCTCGCCTACGACCCCTACTACACCCTGGGAGATCCTGATATAGGATACAGATTCGGTAAGCGACAACGAAATTGTTGGCGAACTGAAAACTGAATCAAGTCACACGAAGGTTTTCACTTTTGGTTTTTGTTCTTGTAACCTGTTTGTCTTTCACCGACACTTTCACACGATGCATGACGTCGGGCTCTTGCAACTTCTTATGTCAGAGATACAGGATCTCTCTACTCCGGATGGCCCCTTACCCTGCGGCCCTGTGGACTACAACTCGAACTATGGGTGTAAACATCCCATCTCTAGATTTTGTACCTGATGATAATTACATAAATCGTGTCTTTTTACATAAATTTTATCCGACAAAATGATAAGTTTTTTTCTATATCAATGTCAAAGTAAACGACCACGCTAAGGTTTTATAGCTTTTAAGCCAGTATACGTATAAATGGCTTGTCGGTTAGGTACTCGCAACGACAGCCGCATCGAGTACGGCAAGCTCCCGGGCCGGCAGCTGCAGGGCTTCGACCTCACGGTGGGGCTGCGCACGTTCGACCAGCACGGCGGCCTCGTGTTCTACGCCGCCGCCGACAAGGACCCGCAGCAGTTCCTCGCCTTCTATATGAAGGATGCCAGGGTAAGTCTCACAAACATTCACGTCATACATATATCATACAATTCCTTGTTTTCCCACGTAATGACAGCTCTTTATTTAATCTCGATGGTCGCCTTCTTCTGTGTTCTGAATATCACTGTTCTTCATGCTAGTTATTTGAAAGAAAGACCCCACCCTCCCCCATGACACGGGATAGGAATGCTATGTTAAATTCCTTAGTATCAGTCATTTTAATATTTTGATTTTGCTATCTGACTTTCGAGTTCGTATTTATTCTTCTTTCCTTGTTTTTCATCTTACTATTTTTACTTCAAATATGCTAACCGAGTATTCTTATACAGCTGCACATGAGGTTCAACTGCGGCGGCGAGACGGCGCTCATATCGTCCAGTCAGACGTACAACGACACGGAGTGGCACGCGGTCACGCTGACCCGCAGTGGCGGCCACGGCAAGCTGGCCGTGGACGGCGACCTGGTCGGGGAGACCAGCGTGTTATGCAACGCGCCCGCACTACTCACTTCACCCTTCTACTACGGGCGGGGGCCTCAGGGACCTCAACCCCGTCATCTCCAATAACCTCATGGTAAGCATTTACATCTGGTTGTATCTGCTCAGATATGAGATCTTAGTGATTTGTTGAAAAAAGTACACGACGATTTTTTAGACTAAGATATACGTACTGATTCTATTAAGCTTGCTTAATCTTTCTAGAAATTACTTGCTTTTCTTATACACACTAGCCTGATCAGAAAACGCCATCTTATAATTCGTATGTACTTTACAGGGCTTCTACCAGCCGTTCAAGGGCTGCCTACAGGGCCTGCAGATGAACGGGCAGCGCGTGACGGACGTGACCACCCGCGTCAACTCGCTGCGCTGCGTCGACAACGTCGAGGAGGGCGTCTACTTCGGCGCCTCCAGCAACCAGCAGAGCAACTACTTGAAGGTACACGAACGATTAAGGATCTGCTTTTGAATTCGAATTAAGTTAAAGGTAACCATAGTTTTAACGGATGTAAGAAATTTACTTATAAATCGAATGTGTACCTACAGCTGCTGGAGAACTTCAAAGTAGGCGACGAGGTTTCCATCGCGATGGAGATCCGTCCGCGGAACAGCACGGGGCTGCTGCTGAGCGTGCACGGCAAGAAGGACTACCTGGTGCTGGAGCTGCTGGAGAACGAGGTCGTGGCCACCGTCGAGAACGGGAACGGGCCCTTCCGCGCCAGCTACTCGCTCGGCAACAAGTACTCGCTGTGCGACGGCAACTGGCACAAGATACACGGTAACACAACTCCCCTACTCCTCCAGATGATTGTAATTGCTTTAAATGTGTGTGACGTATGACAAGTCCGTTGCGTTTCAGTGGTGAAGTCGGTGTACGTGGTGTCGGTGGGCGTGGACGGGCACTTCTCGAAGCCGGGCCTGGGCGCGTACTCGTCGACGGACACGCGGTCCGCGCTGTACGTGGGCGGGCACGAGCGGCCGCTGCACAAGCTGCGCGGCGTGAGGGCGCGGCGTGGCTTCTCCGGCTGCCTGCGGAACCTGCTCATCGGGGACTCGCCGGTGCGCGTGCCGCTCACGGCCGCCGGCCGCAACACACACGTCGGCGTCTGCCCCGCTGACTAACTTACTCGTACTTACAACAGATACTCAACTTAACTTCATAATATATATAATTTTTCTAACTATATTTTATTAGAACAATTTATTCTGTCAATAATCTGCTATATCCAGTTTTCATTTTTGAGTTATATAAGTATCAATTCAATTAAAAATTGTGTATGTCTTATAAAATATAGCTGAAGCATATCTATGTACGTAATCATATTGTCGTATTAGTTAAAAACAATTTTTACGTTTTATCCAAATATTTTTTGTTTACTGTGTTCGTTAAGAAACAATAGTTAGTTGAACATGTTACAGCTATGAAATTTACACAGTCTTAAAAAATCTCTTTCAATCTTCAGTATTTCCGAGATTATGTATGTATAAGCATTTATATAACTATGTGCATTTTAATTTGACAACAAACCTCAACAACTTTTACACAACCTTTGTACTTTGTATTTTATGTTGTTCATTATATATTATATCAATAAAACTCACCAAGTTTTATTTATTCCCTTCTCATCTCTTGTCATGAACGAAGAAGTGCTTATTAATTAGCCATATTACAATGTTTCATGAGATTTCATGACGGCCATGAGAAATAAAAAAAACCTGATGCCCCTTCAAAAAGGGAACAACACAACTGATAAATATCAGCCAAATACTGACTGAAGTCACTTAAGGACGTGTAAATAAATTGCTCACTTTTTAAATGTATTACCAATTATTAATTTTTAAAATCGGTCCATCTGTTTTTTAGTTTTAATTACATTGTAATCGGGTTTAAATTAAAGATACCCTGGAAATCAGCCTCCCCGCTTATCAGGAAGGGCCTTAAAATTGAGTTCCAAAAATCCAACCGGAACGACAAACAAACAATCTAGAAAGTGAGTGTATTAAAAGAAAAAATAGCGAAATAATAGTGCTTCTTTTATTATTTTCCATATCCAAAATCAGTTCAACGAAAAATTCAACGAATTTTACCCAATAAAGTAAAAACTAAACATTTCTTAGCAGATATTGTGCATGGAAAAAAAGAAGTTGAAGGTGTAACCTTATGAGTCGCTCGTCGCTCGTCGCTCGTTTGCAGCGACAAATCTGGTCACGTGATATGTAGCACTACAGCTCGAAATGTTGAGCTTTGTCAAAGATCATATATAAGGAAAATACTATAGAATAGAGAAATTCACAGAAAAACGATCGCGATTGAGCTGCGTGACAAGTCGATATAAAAGTGGTGCTGTAACGGTCTCTACATTAGTCCCCGCAAATAATGGCATCGAAAAAGTAAAACACTATTATATCGATATTTTTATGCAATCCTATTTCTTTCATTTGTATCACTGCCATGGGGTACGAATGAGGTTAGGAAGTCAGCACCACGGGGTAACGTTCTGACCAGATTTATCGCTGCAAACGAACGACCAGAGACTGCATGAAGTAGCGACTTTTGCGAATCGCAGGAAATTTAAAATGGGGTCACGGGGAAATTAAAAACGAGCGACAAGCAACTCATGAGGCTATACCTTAATGCTTGTTTTAGAATTTATACTCTGTAAAAAATATTATGTTCTTTTCAATAATCTGTGGTAAAAAGTTTAATTTTCATGGCGGTAAATGGTTTTCAAATAAAGGTGAATTCTATGTAGGTGGTGCTTCAAAGCACGGTAGAAGAAAATTATTTTTGTTGTGATACCGTCAATTTATTTTTAATTGGTTTTACAAGTCAACCTGTGTCCACCTGTGGATTTATTATAATCATATCGAAATGGAACCCTCCAAACAGAATCTAGGGTTTATGTCAATTTATCGCTTAAAGTTTTACAAAAATAAGAAAGATTGGAAGCTTAGCAGCGATGTCAAGAAACCTTTACCAAAATCCGAAAGGTATATAAGGCACGCCATTTCTGTTGATTTTAGATGTAATTTCTATTCACAAGATTTAATATTACTTTTTCAATTAGCCGGCAAAACATCTTGCTCTGTATAGCCTTTTCAAAGAGTACGAACATCGACCACATGCTTGATTATAAAGGCAAGCGGTTGTGGAATTCATATTCTAATGATGATGTTTTACAAATTAAGAAACTAATGACATTGTTAATAAAAACCAAATTTTGTATGACAGGCCATAATATATGAAGGCCATTAAGCTTTAAAAAATATTTAACTCTTTCAAATAGTTTTAATGTGACTACATATTTAAAACTTTTTATTCGGCTCATAAAATATAAGTTTATATCAGCAATCTTAAGTGGTGCACACAAAGTTTCAGTACCATTCTTTTTAATTTTAATTAAGTTTGCAATGTTTTGGTTTTCAAATGCTTCAAAATATATCCAAACAGAGCTCCTATTTATTTAATTAACAAGTTCCTGAAACAATTTTTCTGGTAAATACTATTCAAAAAGTTATTTTTTACTTTGCATATGCTAGCAATTTCCAAATTAATAAAATGGGTTTATATTCCATAATAGCTTTGTATTTGATTTGTAGTGAAAGTGAAGGGCAGATGGAGATGGACTGCGAGCCAGAGCCATCTTTCAAACAGTGTCTAGATGAAGAACTAGGTAAGCCATATCCCTCACTTTACTCTAAAAAAAGGTATCTTCCAAGGTAGTGTAGTAACCACACATGGATTCCTTATAAAAGATAACTCATTGATAATGCCATTTGCAACTTGCATGTGGTCACAAATCTCCTCATTGATTGGAGTCAGAATCAGAATCAGAATAATTTTATTTGTAAAACATAGGATATTTACATACAGGTGTTAAGAGGTATTATTTGTGCGCTTTGTCTTGCCGTGAAGGCGTACAAATATTATTTAACAACTAAGTTTATAATTAGGTACAATGAGTGCAGAGACTATCAGAAAAATATCAAAATTAAACACATCTGTACAAACTAAAAAATATAACAGTGTTATTATTTTAAAATAACTAATCATTACTATAACATTTTAAAACTGTCTGTAAAATAGCCTAGTTGAATGTAAAACTTGATTTTCATTTTATACTAGCACAAGAATGATTTTCTAAAACAGTTTTATCGTTATAAAATAAAATGTAGTAGCAAGGTTCACTGGTTCCAGGTTCAGCCATTGACAAGTATTAATGTGACTTTTTCAAATTTAAATGTATTATGTATTTTTTTTGGTACAAATCTATTTTCTGTAATTAATATACTCTTCTATTGTATGGAAGCACTTTTCTATTTATTAAACAAAGCTTTTAATTTTCTTTTAAGTCTTGTTTTAGGTAGCTCTGTAATTTCTAGGAATTTTGTTATATAATACTAGCTGTTGCCCGTGACTTCGTCCCCGTGGGTAGAAGATATAAGTTATGATTTATACCTGCCCTGCTTTTTTCACATTTTCCATTGTATCTTCGCTCCTATTAGTCGCAGCGGTGATGGTTTATAGCCTAAAGCCTTCCTCGATTAATGATCTATAAATTTTAATTGAAGTGGATATGAATTTTATGTTTTTTACTGAAAATGGACACATATACACAATCATAACAACGGTTTCAACCAACTTCTAAGAGGAGGTGTAAATATGTTTAGAAATTCAGTCGCAATATAGCTTCCACAGGAAATATAGTTATGAGCTATGAATAAATAATTATTTAATACAAAACTAACTGTTGGATGCTATCAATTACTATTGAATCTTCGTTTTTTGTTTCCTGGATATGTGTTATCGACTTAGTGTAAATAATGTCACCTACAGCGGACATACTGATATATTCAAGGCATATTAGCAAACAGTTTTTTTACTGCTTAAGAAATTTCCAATTGTTATCACAATAAATAATTAGCATGCATATTACTATGCGGGTACTTGACATTAATTAACACCTCATTGCTGATAAAACAACAACAACTGCAATCTGCCTTGCAATTTCATTGCCATCCCTACTAATCCCTACTAATATTATAAATGCGAAAGTAACTCTGACTGTCTGTCTGCCTGTCTGTCTGTCTGATTTTAATGAAATTTGGTACAGAGATAGAGTTGACCTTGAGAAAGAACAAAAAGTTTTTATCCCGGACTTTTGAAGAGTTCCCTTGCAAACGCGATATAACCGACCTCGACGCGGGCGAACTTTACACTATGTTTAAATCTGTTATAATATTTACATTGAATTTTGTAAAAACATCAACTGATCTTTGCATGTAATGAGAATGGCCTGCAAATTGGCAGCATTTTTGTCCCATGTATGTTGATGAATAGTGGCCGTGGTCTAAGATCTACAAAACAAACAGCATAAGGATAACCATAGTTGTAAATCAACCACAAAAAAAATCTCTGTTCAGAAAAGTACCTACACAAGGAAAGAGATTCAGATAGTCAAAAATTATGAATTACTAGCTGTTGCCCGCGACTTCGTCCCCGTGGGTAGAAGATATGTATAAGTTATGATTTATACCTGCCCTGTTTTTTCACATTTTCTATTGCACCTTCGCTCCTATTAGTCGCAGCGTGATGGTTTATAGCCTAAAGCCTTCATCGATGAATGGTCTATTCAACACAAAAATAATTTTTCAATTTGGACCAGTAGTTCCTGAGATTAGCGTGTTCAAACAAACAAACTCTTCAGCTTTATATATTAGTATAGATTAGTATAGATGAGTGTACAATTTAGTAACTTACACATTTATTATAAATATGTACAAGGATAAGTTTGCTCTAAAAGACTCATATTTACATTATAATAGCTACAAATCTGTAGTTGAAGAACATTCCTTGCATACAGTTAAGAATGGATTGAATATCCAATGTTACGCAATTCTTTTCATGTCCTTAGTCCTCGACCAATGTCAGTAATACCACTCTTGCATTTTCTTCTATGAGTTCTATGATAGGTTTAATATCGTGGTTTCTTAGGTTTACGCGAATGTTAGACATTGAAATGAAACGACTTTTACGGATTTTATCGCGGTTTAATTTTTGGTTTTAGTTCCCGACGTTTCGACACCTTTCCTGCCTTGTCTGCCCGTGACCATGATACCTGCAAAGGTGTCGAAACGTCGGGAACTAAAACCAAAAATTAAACCGCGATAAAATCCGTAAAAGTCGTTTCATTTCAGGTTTAATATCATTCCCGACGATATCGAATGCTTTGGCCTTTGCTCCAGTTAAAGAACATGAGCACAACCAATTGTCCAAAGAATTTCGAGTGCTATCATTTTAAATATCGTTTTGCAATCTCTTGTACTTAGTAAGTTTAACGACGTTAATATACACCCCGTTGTGAGGTACGAGTTCAAACAGTCCTGCGGTCGTTCTTTTTCGCGAGAAATTAAACTCCATTCCTATTGCTATCTCTATGTAGGTATAACATCGCACAGTGTGTTAAGAACCCGGTTTTTGTGTCATCATGTTTTTATGTTTTCAGTATACATTTAATTTCTGTTCCATTCAACTATAATATTATAAATGCGAAAGTAAGTCTGTCTGTCTGTTAAGCTTTTACGTCTAAACCACTGAACTGTTTTTAATGAAATTTAGTACAGAGATAGAGTTGACCTTGAGAAAGAACATAGGATAACGTTTTTATACCGAACTTTTGGAAACGCGATATAACCGACATCGACGCGGGCGAAAAGCTAGTTTGCTATATACTAAAAAACATAAACAATAATTTGTTTTTATTGAATTAATCGATAGAGTCTACATTTCTGAGGATTAGAGTAAAACTCCGGATTCGCCAAGACTTGTTTTTTTTTTTTAAATGCCAAAGTTTTGAAATAACTCCTGGAAACCGATGAGTTAGGTTTCGGAAAAAATACTTCAAGCATCAGCAATTCTTTAATGTAGGAATGAACACCTACTAGGGCCGTTTAGAAGAATAAAAAAATGGAAACGAAAAATCATAATTTCATCTCTCGACCCATTCATACTAAAGCAACAGGAATTGATAGAACGGTCGGCTATTATATATACCTTTCTTCGATAGAATAAATATATTTTGGAATATGGAGCGAAAAATAATCATTATAATTTAATGGAAGTACCATTTAATGGTACTTCCATTAAATTATAATGATTATTTTTCGCTTTTTGTAAGCCTGAAATTTCAAAACCTTTGCATTTTTTTTAAATAATGAAAGTACAAGTCTTGGCCAATCCGGAGTTTTACTCTTATCCTCAGGATTGTAGACTCTATCAATTAATTCAATAATAAGATGATGGTACAAAAACCGTTTTCTTAACACACTGTGCATCGTCATCATCTTTATCAATATATTGTTTATTTCGGTTCTTCTCAGGCATAGCTGTATCTTCTGCCGTCGTGTCTTTTGATAGAAAATCGGTAGAAGCACTTTAGTCACCGAAGACTTTCATCAGTTTTTGATCCTATTAGGAATTGTAATCGTGTTAATCAATAGGAACGTTCTTACCGTGCATTTATTAGCTTTACCTGAATGTTACTTAGTTTTTATGTTAGTATGTATGTAACCGAGGGCTTCGATCCTTTAAAACAAAGGACCCACTTCACCTTAACCCACTTCGAACGGTCAAGATTTCATTAAAAGTAGACTTATCGAGGACCGATGACGATACTATAATGCATGAATCATACAATTTATTTTTTAATAAGGAATGGGTTTACACTTCTGTAGTTAGCCAAAATAAGAATAGAAAATATTTTCATAGAATTCAAATTGTCGGTAGGAGTAATTAATAAACGAAATTACCTTAATGTAAAAAATCGTGTTTGCCTTATGATAACATTCTATTGAAAGTCGTATGGAAACGTGGTTCTTGAATGACAACATAAAATAACACCTCTTATAATTTAGGATAATATATGTAGGCATAAATTTAAAAAATTAATAAATAATAAAAAAAATATATTATGAACTAGCTTTTCGCCCACGTCGAGGTCGAGGTTATATTGCGTTTCCCAGAGAACTCTTCAAAAGTCCGGGATAAAAACTATCCTATGTTCTTTCTCAAGGTCAACTTTATCTCTGTACCAAATTTCATTAAAATCAGTTCAGTGGTTTAGACGTGAAAGCGTAACAAACAGACAGACAGAGTTACGTTCGCATTTATAATATTAGTAGGGATGTAGGCATATTTATATGCCCAAGGGCTGACTTGTCTATTTTTCATACAAATTTCTTCGTATAACATACACTTTCTTTTTAAATAGTTTCATTGTAAATAGTTCAGCTTTTTTTGAGTTATAAATAGTGCAACTAACACGACTTGCTTTGTTATACATATATGGAGATAGATATTTAAATTATAACTATAGTATTTTGTTTTTAGGTGCACATGAAGAGCCGGAGCCGGTGCAGAGCATAAAAGCTGATGCCCCAGGCCTGGGTAACAATGTCTGGACTAACCGGCAGTGGACCGAGCAGAGGCCAGCAGTCGATCACCAGGCAGCCATGGATTACCAGCGGGCGATGGTACTCGTATTATATCAGTAACGTTTTTGGGAACATTTCAGACATTTTACATTTGTTCAAAATATGTTGGAGTTAATTTACATAAAATTATATATTATGAATTTTTTCAAAAAAATTAAAGCCTCCCTTTATCTCTTAGGGCTAAATTTTATTCACCACTGGCTAGTCTGAACACATCAAAATTGGAGCAATATTTTCCTATTAAGTCGTCGAAATGTGATATACCAAGTAAATATTAATGTGCAATGTTAATCTTATAAAGCAATACTCGTACATTCTCATTACATTAGTGTGCAGGTAAAGTTACCATGTCATTGGCAGGAGTATCTTGATGCGGCCGCTGCGCTCGATCCGAAGGACTTCGCCCTCCCAGACACATACGAACCGCTTCAACCGCAAATACAGCGTCCACCAGGTAGGTACTGAACACCTGACTGTTTTATGTTATTCTGATCCTATAGTGAAGTTTACTCCAGGGCCCCGATTCTGCTATTTACAATGGCCGTTGAAATTATTCCTATTCTCTTAAGCATTTCGCCAATAAAATAATTCGATGTTTGTATTGACCTTGAGTGTATTATCCCGTACGACCCGTACTGAATTTCCAATAATTGTGTAGAAAAATGCTTATAAAAATACAAAAATTGACATTTCAAGCCAAATTTCGTTCATTCATGGGCCATTGTAAATAGCTGAATTGGAACCCAGCAAAAGTTCTTCAAAAGTTTATTTACGTAATTAAACTTGATTTAGTGTCTGTCCTGCAGTAGAGCAAAACTCACAGCGAGGGTACAGGCTTCGCCAGCAACTGGAGCTGTCCTCCCTGGGGGACAGTTTGGCGCGGACTGAGCAGTGGCTGCAGCGGCGCGGCTACAAAGACCTGCACTACGACCAGCCGGTACGTGATAAATACTGAGCAACAATCTACTGCAGCCATTCGACTAGTGGTAAAGATGCAACTTTTGGCTAAAGCTTAAAAAAAAGTTTATTATCCCTACTTATATTATATATGCGAAAGTAAATCTCTCTGTCTGTCTGTCTGTCTGTTACGCTTTCATGTCTAAACCACTGAACTGATTTTAATGAGATAGAGTTGACCTTGAGAAAGAACATAGGATAGTCTTTATCCCAGACTTTTGAAGAGTTCTCTTGGAAACGCGATATAACCGACCTCGGCGCGGGTAGAGCCGCGGGCGAAAAGCTATTATCTCATATTGTTACAAAAGTATAGAACCCTCCGTTTGGTCCCACACCTTCCATTCCATTAATAGAATATTGAGACAGTACCTAAATATACTATAATCTTAGTTACTAGAAGTGTCTGCGTGTTCCCTGGGAGGGCTGGTAATGAGTAAAAAATGACTTGAAACTTAGAAACAGCACAACAGATCATTTGCACTCACAATATTTTCCCAAATTCAAAGAAGGCAGCAGAATATTCTGTTAAAGGTATACGCAGTTTACACGCGTCCGAAGTAGTGGCTAGTGCGATACGCTACATTGACGTCCTTTCCTTTCCTTTGACTGCCTGCTCAAAAACATTATTGAAGCTCTTTAGTTACTAAGTTGGTAATTTTTTTTTGCTCAAGTTGTTAGTGTAAACATTTTCATCCCACAGGTAGGCGCTGAGCATATTGCGCCAAACAGCTTAGAGGTCGACCTCAGCATTGATGAACAAAACGTACTGGCGGGTAACCGACTTTTCAATTACATAATACGCCAACATTTTAAAGTTGCTTGCAATAAAGTAAGGAAAAACTGTAATACAAGTTTCGATTAGCTAACGATATTTTTTTTTCATTTGCACGACTTTCTTTGTAATTTTCTGTTAAGGGTGTCCGTGCGTGGCTGGGCTACCTCCCGGTCCGGAGGCCGTGTCCCGCCTCGTGCGTTCCTTGCGAAACATACTGGAAGAACTGATCAGAAGAGAGGCTTTGGTGAGGATCTTATTTGTCTTTTTTTAACCGTTAACTCTCATGGTTACTGGTAAAGTCGATAAAGTCGGACCTCACTCAGATGGTCAGGCCAAATCTCCCTACCTGAACATCAAGCTTCATGTTGCGCTACACGATGAAAAATATTGGAACAAGTGGCACAACATAAATAAGATCGTTCCAGATTCGGGCCATCACGACCTTCAGTCATTGTAAGCCGAGTGCGTTTGCCGTATTGTTAAAATTATTTTTTTTTAATAATTTCGGTGTAACCTTAAGCCGTAATGTACTATTCACAAGTAGGTTACGTTGAAAGGAATTGCTGTAGTTTATCACTATCAAGTATCACTGATCTGGGTCTATACAACAAACAAGGACCAGTTACGTTTTAAACACTTCTTTTTAGCGAGTTAGCGGCAATCGTTGAGTTACAACAACTACCTCGAAGACAGCCATTGCATGCAAATTCCCTGAAAAAAATTCGAACGATCTTTTTACTTGAATGAACATGCTTTCTAAGCAAGAATTGTGCGTTAACCTATAGTTGCCGATGTTTGTGCGTGCTTACAGGGTCCTCCAATGCATTACGTGACTCGAGAGGAATACGATGAGCACCTGACACGCGCCAGTGATCCCTCGTACACACTGGACCCGGTGATAGCTGGCTCACATTTAGCCGTACCCTCTGCGCCATCGCCGACTCCCAGCCTTGACCTGCCCTGCACGCCGCGCGGTCGCGGCCGCTTACTTGCGTCCTCGCTCAACATGGACCCGCCCTGCATTACACCTGGCCGCGGCTTTCACATGAGCTCGCCCAAAAAATATTAAGCTGAATGTTGCCAGCAAATGCATTTCACTATTTTTTCATTAACATTACAAGAATAAATATTTTTATAGCCATATTGTAATTATATAGAATCAATATCCACGTTTTCGATCGATCCGTTCAACAAGGTGGTGCATTACTTGTTTTTGTTTCTTTATGACCTAAGTCCGTTTACATATATAGTTTTTACTCAAGTAGCTTAGATATTATATAAAGTAAGTTAAGACAGGACCTAGTCTTGTAATAATAATGTTAAAAATTTAATATTAATATTGTTTATCCCATCTTATCGTTGATACATGTGTATCTGGGACTAGTTTTTTTTTGTAGGTATGTTACCTATTTCTGTCGTTAATTTTTTGTGTTATAAATATTTGATTGTGACATTGTTTATCCCGTATAATTATCTGACGATTGACGAGTGCCTTTATTGTATTTTTGATACACTTTAGGAGAGAGCAACTCAGTAGGAAAATTAAAAAATCTATTGATTAAAAAAACTTTGTTTTATTCTAATCAAATAGAAATCAAAAGAGCGCCGATTATCTGAATCAATTGGGACCGATTGCGATAATCGGATATAGACTTAATTAAGACATCAATAAGTATTCTATTTCGGTACCAACGCTTTCATTTGAGTTTTTACTCGAGTACATTTGCAGACATATATTATAGTTATTCTTCCCCATTTTTATCGCAGCAACGTTTAAATGGCTCAGTGGTTTTTTTTTTTAATTCGCAAATAATTCATCTTTCATGTCAAACAAAATTTAAAGCGCATAGGTAATCCGTTCCTGACCTATGATGGCACAGACAGATTTATAACACCACTCCTTTTGCTTCGGGCCTTAAAGAAAGGCTGTCGCGTGTCAGGCAATTTTTCCTTTTTTACACTTTAATATTAGCTTCACTTGTAATGTATATAAGAAAATCTTGGAATCTTAATTTGACCCACTTCCCGGTCTTCGATTAGGATGAAATTTTGCACACGCTCTGAGTTCTGATGACAATGCATGACCTGTGATGCATGACTAGCTAAGAAAAGTCATTACAAATCCAATATGGCGGCCTCCCCAAGATGGCGGACTGGCTGTTTGAAATCTACCCCCATGATATGGGTATCAAATAAAAGGGTTTGCTGTCAGGAATACGAAAAAAATAGTCCCGTGACTAAAATCCAATATGGCGGGCGTCCAAGATGGCGGACAGGCTATTTGAAATGCACCTCCATGATATGGGTATCAAATGAAAGGGTGAATTTGGATGCGTAAAACTTTGAATTTTGTTAAGTTTGTTAATAATAAATATCTTTAAATACCTATCAATATTTTAAATTGGTAAGTAGTAAATTAAGTTTGAATAATAAGAAGACTAAAAAGTATAAAATAAAAATAATAGTTTAAAAAACACGCTTTTATTACGCACTAAAAATATACCTAGTTCATAAGAACAATCAATCAATGGTATTTTTGTAAAAAAGCGTGGGGGGCTCCATATATCAGTTCTTGAAAAGCGCCCCACGCTTTTTCGCAATAATACTATTCATTTATTGTTTTTTAATTCATTTTTAAATTAATATTATTGTGAAAAAAGCTAGGGGCGCTTTTCAAGAAATGATATATGGAACCCCTACGATTTTTTCGCAATAATACCATTTATTGTTTTATTTCTAAATTAGAAATTATTTACCACTTTTTAGTTTCTTTCATCATTAAAGCGTGTTTTTTAGAATTTTTTAACTATATTTTTAGTGCGTAATAAAAGCGTGTTTTTTAAATTGATTGAAAGTCTTATTTGGTTGAAATAAAAGTAGTCATTTTGATCAGACACCTAAAGAAACGTGACGTGATTACTTTTCGCATAAAAATGTTTTCTATAGATCCATGACATTGTATCATCTGAGGGCACGGCAGTGCCCCTGCCAAGTCTCGAGCAAAACGGGCACGGCCGTACCATCTTTTCTCGAAGCGATTCGCGGCTGTTTCGCCCCCCCTGTATCTTCGACGTGGACAAAGCTAGGAGTTTAGCTTTTCGGGGAATAATAGTAGGCATTAGAACAAGCTTAAGTTCGAAATTACATGCCAATTGAATTAATGGTTTAGGAGTTACGGTCGATCAAAGTTACACCATTTTGTCACTCACTGACTCACTGACTCACTGACTCACTGACAGATCATCAAAAATCTAAGGTACTTCTAGCAGACTTAGAAACTTCAAATTTTGCACCAAGATAGGTCCTTAGCCACATATAAAGGAAAAATTATAAAAACATTAAAAAATAATATGCCATAGAAAACAATTTTATATTTGCGGTTTGGCAAGAACATTATGTATGGATTTTGACTGCATTGTTAACTTTGTTCGTTGTTTAAGTACCTATTCAATTGGATGAATACATACATAGAATAGAAAAGAATAATATAAATGTAATACACAGACTATCATTAATACAAATTAATACATAAAATTCATAATTCATTAAATTAATAAAGCTAAAACTCCATTGTATTGCGATAAATATTGTATGCGCGCTCGATAGATGGCGTTGTACGTGTCTGAATCGCGCTATGGTTTCGTTACAAAGCGCAGTCTAAGTAGTACTTCAGAATAATTCGATAATTTTCATTTGATAGCGCCACCTGTCTATGAAAAACCATTTCGAAACTAAAAAATATTGTAGTGATAATTGATATTCGGAGAACTTTACGTGTTATTTAGTTTAGTTTAGCTATAGTTTGTAAGTTAGTAGATATATATATGCATATATATATAAGTTTAAGCTTGTTTACATTAGAAGTAATGAAGTCTCAGAGAAGAAACAAAAGAGATAGAGATAGAGAATGGGTTCTAAGCAAAGCAGTAGCTGAAGTCCTAGAAATTATGACACCTAAAAAAAAAGAAAGAAATACACTTACAAAAAATAAATGAGATCCCACCAAAAACATTAAATGTAAAAAAATGCCAAGTCTCTCGATGCAGTCTTTCCATCGTAAAAAGTTTTGAGATCTCATAGAAGCCAAGTCCTATTCAAAATATTTTGTAGTTATAAATCAACATTTAGTAATTGTATCAATAGTTTTCTTTATATTATAATTATAGTGACTTGGCAATGAGCACAAGAAGAAACAAATAAAACGGCATATTTGTAGGAGTTGAAAGTTACACACACCGCATGCGTAAACATTAATATCACAAAATTAATTTTCTTTTGGTTTATCCGTGTCGTCCCAACCGAATTTCGGCAACGGCAGTCAGTCTTAGTGTACTCTCGATTCATTTACTTTCATAAAGCGATGGCCCGTAAGGTATTCTTAATTATTGTATTGGAGCATGTAGTCGGTAGTGACCATCATGATTCACACATAACAAATAACCTGATCACTGGTCTCGTCAGTAACATTTGCACATAATTCCAGGCATCAAGCATCTTTTAATTTGTGCTCATTGCCAAGTCACTATAATTATAATATAAAGAAAACTATTGATACAATTACTAAATGTTGATTTATAACTACAAAATATTTTGAATAGGACTTGGCTTCTATGAGATCTCAAAACTTTTTACGATGGAAAGACTGCATCGAGAGACTTGGCATTTTTTTACATTTAATGTTTTTGGTGGGATAACTTTTTCATGACAGACGGTCTTTTCGCAAAAAAATTGCCGATTTAAAAATCCTGTTATTCATCAGACCTTGAGTCGACATTGCGGTCCTGGCTTCAATTCAATGATTTTGGCTAACTAGTAGTTAGTAACTACGGTCGGTTCAAAAAGCAAATTGACAGCTGTTCTGTCACTGTTCCGCTGATTGCGAATGGATGTAATGGTAAATGTACTACAGAGTACAGACTATTATATGCAGATTATAAAGTATTAGCTAGATATTTGCAGAATCCGTCAATTGCGTGGAGCGTGAACTGGCACTCAATTGTGATTTAGGCAAGAAATGACCAGTGATTAACATAAAGCTAGGTATAAAAATATTTAAATAAATAAACTACCCTAAGTTGACCTACGTTCAAAAGTACCGAACTAACTTTATTAATAGAGTCGTACAATTTAGTTTATTATTCAAAGAAATCTTACAAGCAAAAGAAAAATGTATTTATAAAAGAATTGACAAATCGGTATAGAATTACAATTGTAATTCTTTATCTAAGTGACAGGTATTTGTAACAACTCAATTATTTATCTGTTATTTGTATTCACTAGAGTTAAGTGTACTCTGAATGTCACCAAATATCAGACGAGTGAGTGAAATACTAAAATTTTATCAACTAACTGAACGCATCTCTATTCTTTCAAAAATAATAATGGACTCCGTTTTACAAAATAAAAACAAATTTGTCCAGGCTTTAATGTAATGACGCAGTGATTTAAAGAAGCTTGTTTACGCGTTTATGAACTGGCCACGGTATTCCTAGTGTTTCGTTGTGACCCCGATTGGGACATGTTGAAATCCTTTGTTTGATTGTGTAAATAGTAATATTCTAAATCTTCAAAATGACTGATTCGAGTTCTTTTTCTTCGCTATTCGCTCTGGTGGACAGCCACTTGTCTAAGTGCAACTTGAATGACTCTCCAAGTGAAGGTGCTCAAGTGGGATCTATGCCGATACCGATGTTCAATGTACAGAGGGGATTATCAGATACTGAGCTTGCGTCGCCACCACAAAGATTGCCAATTCCGAGCTTCAGTTTGAGTGAGAGCCCCATCGTGAATGTTCTGTCAGAGCAGCTTTCGAACATGCTTAAAGCCAAAGAATTGAAGAAGCAGCAAGAGATTGAACAAGTGAAGATAAAGGAAGAAATTGAAAAGCTGAGACTAGAAGAGAAGAATTGTGTGATTGACCTGATGAAGGCAGTTCAGAAGCCCGGCCAGAGCCAGCCCCGCCCGGAGGAGGTGCTCAGCAGCAGCAGCTCCTTTGAATCACTAGTTATAGACAATTCAGAGTTTACTATTGGTTCACCCAAAACCAATACAGACGAAATTGTTCTTAAACCTCCAGAACCATTGCTGCCAATTACAAATGATATGTCTTACATACTGAAGCAGAAAGTTAAATCGGGCAAGTGCTCAGCTTTTGGCAAAGTGCTCACAGCACGCTTGAGGCCTGTTGCAGCGCCATACTTGTGTGAAAAAATTACAACAAACATCATTAGATTTGACTTCAAAACTAAATCACCCTGTGATTTGATTAAAGAGAAGTTAAAACGTAAGCCAACGCACAGTATAAGTAACACTTATCATGACTTTTTCTGATCCATGGGTGTTGCTATTGATAGTGACAGTGACTCCGATCAATAGCAACAATAAAAATACAGTGAGTGCTGTCTGCAGTCACTTTGTCAATAGCAATGCTCATTCATTTAATATGATCAGGACTATTAAAGTAGAAAGTAATGATTAAGTTAGCTTCAACTCTACAAATGGTGGTGTCAAACCATTTTGTTTTATAACTTGATTAAATTGTTAATTTAATATTATAGACACTTAATAAAATCTTATGTCTACAAATTATTTTACACACTATAAATGTAATCTTTTATCTGATAGTTTTTCGTATATATGTATATTTGTAAAGATAAAACTGTGCTTTGACCTATTTGATATTTACCTCCAGAGAAATAGACTGCAACAGCCACATATAGTTTGTAGCAACCAGAACAACATTCCTGGCTGCATGGTAACACTTTAGATGTTTGCAGCTGGAGCAACTATGTGCAAAAGTATGGTGTTATTGGTCGCCACTTACTTGTAATAGCAGTTAGATCGCTTGAGTGTATATTGTCCATAGTGTTCTATAACAGTCCATACTCTCCGTCATTGGTGCACTGCTCTCTCTGGCAGACTTGTGTATGTGCAGTTTTTTATAAGGGATTTAAAAATGTCAATCCGTCTATACAAGGTCTTACATTTATGATGTAAATTAATAATGAAGTATGAATTTTTAACATTTTTATAAATTTAATGCATCGACAAATAATTATAACGATTGGAGCAATGAAATTTCAGATGATGAAATTTTTTAAATGTAATTAAGTAATTTCTAGAATTATTTATGAATCACTATAATATAATTATAACTAAAAATACCAATTAGGTGTAAGTACTGTATAAGTGTATTTATAAAACGAGGTTATTATTGCCACCAAACGATAACTTCTACTGAAGGTAAATTGTCAATTTGACTTGTAAATAAAACTTGATGCTCTTTTTAAGTTTTATTTTCTTCATCTATCTACATACATAATAGCATGAATTACATTCACAGTTACAGGCAATGAAGTGTTAATGATATAAATTACAATCCAGGTGTTCGAGCCAGTATGGTATGGTTTCTTCCGTGTTATCTTATAATATACATCATAACTCATGTCCTTTAAAAACAAATGGAATGAAAGAATGCACAATACTTATTTTAACAAGCATTATATTTTGTTAATTTGAAATACAGTCAACGGCTGTTTTATTGTTGTAAGTACAGTAGGTACAGATGTAAGGAAAATATTCAGTGAGAGTCGAGACCTCACAGTCAAGTGCTGCAGACAATCTGGCTTTTATAGGCAGACTTTGCTTGAAGTGTTTTGATTCCAACGTCCTCCACAAACTGAAAGGCTCTTGACGGTTGAAGTGCGCCCTCCACTACTTATCTAGGCGAGGATGTTTACCTAGAAACTCAAAACACTATGACTATGACGGTGTTATTTGTAGGCAAAGAGGTAAGTAGTTTATATCTTTTACTTTAGATAATTGAGTATCTTAGGGCGCCTATACACGACGTCGGCGCTGCGCAAACAATGGGCATTGTGTTGTGTAAAAGATGTTTTTTTTTTCCCCTTGGACAAGCGCTTGTTTCATTTTGTCCTTATTAGGTACCAGTAGTCGCGTAAGTGTTTGAGTATGTAATAAATTTACTTAATACAATTCTATTAAAATTACTCTTAAATATAACTTAATTGAACCTAAAATGTATAAATGTAAATAATAATTATTTTGTTAGTCTTCGTTCTGGAGTGGCCTCTTTGTTAACCTACCTATTATTCACAATTAAAATTATAATAGTAATAATATTCCGTACCTAACTAGTCCTATACAATACTATACTTAAACATGTATTTTTTAGATTATAATACTATGCTTAAGTAGTAATAGTAGTGTTCAAATATGATAAAGTTTATCATATCTGAACATTACTATCTGTATAGATATCTACTTACTAACGATTGCTTAACCTACCTATTTCTAAATCGTAACGTATGCATGTGCAGTGCAGTGAGTTAGACGATCACGACACGATACAGCACAGCATAAAGAACCTTTTTCCCATTTAGTTTGTCTTGCGAATAGTAGGTAACTATTTCAATATTATCAATAGGTACCTAAGTAGCAGAAGGATGCAGATGTGATATTTCAGGTTATGTTAAGGTTTGTATAGAAGAAGAGGAGGAGGATTGAGTAACGTTTGTAGAGATATAAATAAAGGCCCCCTTCATTTGAAAGCAGTACTTAGATATTAAATTGGTCAGTTAAGTTAGATGGGGAAAAAGGGCTTTGAACTCAGCACTGCTACGATGCGAACCTATTAAAACTAGTTTTTTTTTGTCCCCGACGCAGAATTGAGGGTATTTTGCTCAAATTGTTTATTGTGATTCTTCTCAAGATCTGAAATTTTGATTTTTGATTTGCTCGAGAGCAGCTGAAAGTAGGTAGTAGTACAAGATGATTGCATTGTCCAGTATAAATGTGGATAATGCAATCATCTTTTTTCGACATTGGTCGGAGATGTTTTGTTTTATGTAAAAAAATATGTTAATTCTATAATGATTACCTACATAGGTTCTGTTCTTTACATTTATAAATATAAGCTCAAGCAAGTATCTGGATATACACATTTCAAACAGAATTTTGCTTGATATTATATTTAGTTATACATTTGTCTAAACTATCTCTATTCCTAAAGATGCTATGTACAAGCACTATTTTTAATGGTGTATATTGTTCACTTGAATGTACATCTTTATAATGCTAAATACCTATGATATAGAATAATTATATACCTATCTAATTTGTACTATAAAACTATGCATCGGAGTGCTATTGTAGCTTCCAAATGCAGGAACCGATGTTGTGGTTGCGACGTAGCCGGCCGCTAGCGCGCGGTGTGGGTGCTAGTTGTGTTGTGGTTGCGACGTGGCCGGCCGCTAGCGCGCGGTGTGGGTGCTAGTTGTGCTGTGGTTGCGACGTGGCCGGCCGCTAGCGCGCGGTGTGGGTGCTAGTTGTGTTGTGGTTGCGACGTGGCCGGCCGCTAGCGCGCGGTGTGGGTGTTAGTTGTGTTGTGGTTGCGACGTGGCCGGCCGCTAGCGCGCGGTGTGGGTGCTAGTTGTGTTGTGGTTGCGACGTGGCCGGCCGCTAGCGCGCGGTGTGGGTGTTAGTTGTGTTGTGGTTGCGACGTGGCCGGCCGCTAGCGCGCGCTGTGGGTGCTAGTTGTGTTGTGGTTGCGACGTGGCCGGCCGCTAGCGCGCGGTGTGGGTGTTAGTTGTGTTGTGGTTGCGACGTGGCCGCCGCTAGCGCGCGGTGTGGGTGTTAGTTGTGTTGTGGTTGCGACGTGGCCGGCCGCTAGCGCGCGGTGTGGGTGCTAGTTGTGTTGTGGTTGCGACGTGGCCGGCGCTAGCGCGCGGTGTGGGTGTTAGTTGTGTTGTGGTTGCGACGTGGCCGGCCGCTAGCGCGCGGTGTGGGTGCTAGTTGTGTTGTGGTTGCGACGTGGCCGGCCGCTAGCGCGCGGTGTGGGTGTTAGTTGTGTTGTGGTTGCGACGTGGCCGGCCGCTAGCGCGCGGTGTGGGTGCTAGTTGTGTTGTGGTTGCGACGTGGCCGGCCGCTAGCGCGCGCTGTGGGGTGCTAGTTGTGTTGTGGTTGCGACGTGGCCGGCCGCTAGCGCGCGGTGTGGGTGTTAGTTGTGTTGTGGTTGCGACGTGGCCGGCGCTAGCGCGCGGTGTGGGTGCTGTTGTGTTGTGTTGCGACGTGGCCGGCCGCTAGCGCGCGGTGTGGTGCTAGTTGTGTTGTGGTTGCGACGTGGCCGGCCGCTAGCGCGCGGTGTGGGTGCTAGTTGTGTTGTGGTTGCGACGTGGCCGGCCGCTAGCGCGCCGGTGTGGGTGTTAGTTGTGTTGTGGTTGCGACGTGGCGGCCGCTAGCGCGCGGTGTGGGTGCTAGTTGTGTTGTGGTTGCGACGTGGCCGGCCGCTAGCGCGCGGTGTGGGTGTTAGTTGTGTTGTGGTTGCGACGTGGCCGGCCGCTAGCGCGCGGTGTGGGTGCTAGTTGTGTTGTGGTTGCGACGTGGCCGGCCGCTAGCGCGCGCTGTGGGTGCTAGTTGTGTTGTGGTTGCGACGTGGCCGGCCGCTAGCGCGCGTGTGGGTGTTAGTTGTGTTGTGGTTGCGACGTGGCCGGCCGCTAGCGCGCGGTGTGGGTGCTAGTTGTGTTGTGGTTGCGACGTGGCCGGCCGCTAGCGCGCGGTGTGGGGTGCTAGTTGTGTTGTGGTTGCGACGTGGCCGGCCGCTAGCGCGCGGTGTGGGTGCTAGTTGTGTTGTGGTTGCGACGTGGCCGGCCGCTAGTGCACGGTGTGGGTGCTAGTTGTGTTGTGGTTGCGACGTGGCCGGCCGCTAGCGCGCGGTGTGGGTGCTAGTTGTGTTGTGGTTGCGACGTGGCCGGCCGCTAGCGCGCGGTGTGGGTGCTAGTTGTGTTGTGGTTGCGACGTGGCCGGCCGCTAGTGCACGGTGTGGGTGCTAGTTGTGTTGTGGTTGCGACGTGGCCGGCCGCTAGCGCGCGGTGTGGGTGCTAGTTGTGTTGTGGTTGCGACGTGGCCGGCCGCTAGTGCACGGTGTGGGGGCTAGTTGTGTTGTGGTTGCGACGTGGCCGGCCGCTAGCGCGCGGTGTGGGTGCTAGTTGTGTTGTGGTTGCGACGTACCCGGCGACAGTGTGTAAAGTTGTAGGAAATAAGTAATGATACACCCATTACTTATTTCCTACAACTTTATGTGATGACTTCGGGTGTTAATTCGGGACTTAATGGGTGTATCATTACTTATTTCCTACAACTTTATGTCTAAAATACTTAAATTACCTATACCTATAAATACTATATACACTACACTTTACTATTTCTAATCTCACAGACATATGTGGCACCTGACATAGAATGTACAACTTACTGCTACATATTATGGTAGTTATAAACTAGATATCTTCATTCTACATACATTCTATTCTTACCAATGAATAACATCTATTGTATATGTGTGTGCTATTGCAGCTCCCGAACAGGGCTGATGATGAGTTGTGATTGTTTGCAATGTGTCTCAACAATCTGTTAACTGTTTGAAGTCATCTCGACCTATGGAATAAGCACTATGACTGCTTGAAGTGTGTTGTTTTGTTTTCGAATGACTCACTCAAGACGCTTTGCTTAGTTATACAGTTTACTTGGTAGATGAATAGATCGTAGGCTAACTTTTGATGATTTGTTCCGCCCTTAAAACGCCAGTCAACTATTTTATTTAGTCATTAAATTTTTATCGAACGTAGGTATGTACCTATGTTAAGTTTTAATACAGGTTCTTACAAGGTGTTGTGGTAACTACAAATTGTGTGAGTTTGTTGTGTATTTGGCGGGAGCGATTTAGTAGGTCTCGCACAGGTAACATTCTGCTACATATGGTAACCGCCTACGTGATGCTCATTGGACTTCAATACAGTTAAATGAGATTGTTGAATGTGCACATCAAGCCCTAGATCTTCAAAGTCTTTGAACGCCGGGTAACGAGTGATTGTAAATGTATTAATTAAAAGTAAGCACTACATTGTAGTTGTAAACCTATTTAAAAACCAATTTGTGCGGTTCTATTCAGCGGTTAATGCTTCATTAAGCTATTGTTTATAATGACTTGATACACACGTCTCCACTGCCTCGCGACAAGATGTATTCAAGGTGTCATTGCTTATAAATTAATAGAATCGCAGCGGGTAATTGCTCTGTGGGTATTTGCGAGTGTGGCTGTTTGCGATGTCGCCAAAGCAAAGTGAGTGTCGCTAGTCGTTTCGTTGTCTTTTATGACATCTTACCGTGGTATGTGGCAATTTAACTTTTGGTTTTTACAAGCTGCGCATGCGCAAGTTATGTGGCTGTCGTTTGGTTGTGGTACGTATTTATCAAGGCCAACTTAATAGTATTTTTTTTTAACTATCATCTATCTATCTTAATATTTTATGAAGTTTAAGCAAGATCTGCATTTTTGTACACATTTTCTTGCTTTAACTTGTACTCTTGTTACTAACGAATACTACCTATAACTAATTAATATTATAAATACGTATAATAAAATTTTACGTATTTATAATATTATTTTTAGGTTAAAACATTTCTCCAAGCATCGAGCGCTATCGCAGTGGTCGATACGATGTTATTGCAAGTCGACAAAGAGGGTAGAGGCAAAAAAAGAGTCACAGTGTATTTAAATAGTGTCCGTTGCAAGGGAATCAATGAAGGTGGCGCTGTAGTAGCAAAAGGTTTTTTTTAACGCCACGTTATGTTACATTTGGCAACCAAAATAAAAATGAGACCGTAGTGTTGTTTTTAATTTTGATAATTTTCGATTTATTATACTCCATACTTTCAAATATTTAAACTTAGCTTACTTGACTCTGTTTTAAATTACCAAATTTTAAATTTCTACGTACCCCACTAGCGATATTCCTGTGACTGTTCGGAACTACAATTTGATGTTTACAATTGGACACTTCTTCAAAGTAACTTGGGGTAAGATTAACGGTCTTTTATGGGGGTAACTTACCCCTATCAAATACTTCTCTTTACCTCTTCCTTCCTTATAAGTTAGGCAGAATGGCTGCGTAGTTGTGTACTTTAATTTGTGAACTTTACAAGATTGATACATTTGAGCGTACATCGCGTATGCTTGTAGAAACGTTGATACCTAACTACGGGGGAAGATCTCTTCCACCGTTATATACATCTATTCAATATATAATAATATTTATGAAAAATATATTTACTATAACTTCCGATACACTTGTGCAAAGTCACTTCCATCAAGACACACGCATAAAATAGTATCGAGACGTTTACAATGCTGAGTAAACAGCAACTGTTGCAGATGAAAGGGACAGTGTTACGCACACTGCTATGAGCTGTCTCGCTCTTGCAATATAGTGTTACTGAGTGCAAATTTTCGTTGTAATTTTAATTTTCTGTAGAAGTGAATTCCCACAAGTGTGATCGTTAATTAAATGCATTATTCTAGTAAACTACCTATATAAGAGGCTCTCCAGAACATTCGACTAATGAACATAGAACACGGTAATTTTTATAGCCTTTATAAAAAATGATAGAGCGAGATAGCTATATCTAGCATCTCTTTTTGGCCTACGATACTGCGAAACTCTTTGCCGAATTAATATTTGTACCGATTTGCCTGTGTTTATCAGCTACTAAATAATATAATTTAACTTTTTCAAGGGGTTTTGGTTATTACTGACTTTTTACTTAGAAAAAACTAGATCCATCGCATTTTGCAGAATAACTTGGTCTACCAGCAACTAGCAATTGTTTTGATCATTTTTATTTTCTCTTACATCTGTATCTACATCAATTAGTTTCAACATATTATTGAGTGTTTCTTAATATTAAATTTGAACAGACAGATAATAAGAAAGCATAAAAGAAATCAGACAAAATCAAAAACAAAAATCAGAAAAAAATATATTCATAAAAATGTATACAAATAGAACGCGTTAAAACAATTACATTTTATTTTTTTAACTGTGCATTTTTTTAAATAAATAATCATCTTTATAATATCAGTTCAGTTAAATCTAAATCATATTAGCAAATAAACTCTATAACAATCGTGGCTTTTCTTAGAACTTGTTTGATTGAAGAGATATGAAATTGTTGCGAGCTATAAATTATAATTTCGTCACGAAACACCCTGAATTTTGTGACCACACTCATTTATATGAAAAGATTGACTACGGTCAGGCGTTTAACACACGGCACCATACTCCGCAACGGTATACGTATCAGATATTTTTTTTTAATATCCAGACAGCCAAGTCAATTAACTTCAATAGATAACAGTTGTAAGTCACGTGATTGAAGTTATTTCAACGAAATGTCATTTTCATACATTTCATTTTAAAGATTGTAAAAATTGTCTTGGGGGGCTGATACGTATCACCTATCACGGCGGTTCAAGATGCTGTGTGAAAATTGCTTTAGGAAAGAGTCTTCTGAAGTTATTCAAAGCGATCCCGCGGGTCTGACAAGATGAAGGGCGGACCCGCGCGGTGTTAATAGTCATTGTATGACGAAATCATCAACTAGTCGCCTCGTTAAAATGAAGCAAGCAGGCTCTATGGTACTCTGAAGAAATCACATTTTTTTTAATCTTTACCTAATTTATCACATTAGATTTTTTGGCCTATACGATGGCCAGTAAATTTAGTACTCTCAAAAGAGTTTTTATTTAATTTCAATAAAGCACGACAGTAAAGTACCTGTTCGTTCTGTGTACACTTACAATTAGACAATTTAATTATTATTGAATGTTTTTTAAAGAATGTTTGTAATATCAGCCAGTGTAGTAAGAAAATCGATGTTATTAATAAATTACTAGTCTTATGGCATTGGAATAAAGTCCAAATTTGAAAACCTGGAAACTATACTTCGATTTTCTTGTTCAATTCAAAAGTTTTTAAATTTCTATGATTAAATATTTGAAGTTTGTTATGAATAGATAATACTACATTACATCCCATCTAGAATTAATTCATTCTAATAATTAAGACTTACAGCTATTCGGTTATGCACTGTTTTTTTTTTGTTATTGATATGAGAACTATTAATTATGAATACTCAAAAACGACATTGACTATTTTGAGTTACGATATTAATTAGAATATAATGGCAAGTATATTTGACCCAGTTTCTGAAGAGGAGGTTAGCAAATCAGTATTTTATCTATCACCCTTCAACTCAAGTACTATAACTGGTTGTTATTGCTACCGTTTTAGCTAAATGACTCAAGTTTACAACTCGTTCTTTCAGAAACTGAATTTAAAATAAGTTATCAGACGTAGGACCTACGATACCTGTAAAACATCTACTTAGGCTAGCTTAACATTAAAAAAAAATGAAATAGGTGAACCATTTCATTTTATGAGCCATTCATCTTTCAGTTGCTGTTGCAGGAGTCGAGTGGCACGGTCTTGGTCTACGGTCTACGGGTCGTAGCGACGCGTAGTAAGACGTAGATTGTTGTAACTCTGCCACACGGCAACAGTCTCCGTAGCGCTACGGCTGCCTAGGGCTGGTAGTGGCGGCCCAGGTACTGCGGGTCGTGCAGCTTGCGCGTCGCCTGGTACACGTCGCGCTCCTTGTCCGGGTACTTCGTCGGCAAGTTCGGCGAGTGGAGATTCAATTTGGCAGCGTATCTGTTGATATTTGTATTATTTTATAAATGGTTTACAATGATAGTCTTTGTAAGTTAATCGACTACACGTAAGAGCCAAGTCACAATGTTTACGCCCCTAAAAGACGTCGTTGCTCATGCATATTTTTGTTGGGTTTTTGGAGGCAATCGAAACCTTGGATCCCTGATATCCTCGCCCAGAGGCGAACTTGAAAACATCAATGGTTGATATGCTGTGCTAAGCATTTATAAGACTATTTATATATGTATCAAAATAGAAGAATGTATCTATTCATGAATAATAAAGCCAGTAAGTGTGTGACCTGATGCCGGCGATATCGATCTCGTAGTGTCCGTTGAGCACGAAGTCGTCGGTGATGCGCTGCGGGACGCCTTCGTCGTCCAGGTTCTCCACGAAGCCGAGACACACCTGCGCAAACGTTAGTCTTACAACTACATACTTACAAACTTAACAAACCGGTAATGTGAGGCCCAGATAAGGGGGACTGAGGATTCTGTATAATTATGGTAACGAAAACTTTATTTTTCAGCAGTTGCAGATCAGACTGCAGTTGCTTGACCTCGTTCTAAATTTTTACTATCTGTTGTTGTAGCGGCAAATATATAATCTGTGGATATTTCATCTGTCTATATCCTGGCAGTGAGATTGTGTGGTCACACCTGTTTCTTGAAGGTGAACCCGTAGCTGGTGGTGGTGGTCTGCCCGCAGTAGTTGCCGTCCCTGTAGATGGGCTCGCCGCCCCACGACCACAGGTCCATCTCGTGGTCGTGGTCGGTCAGGAGCAGCTGCACGTACTGCCGGCGGATACCCTCCTCACGCTGCCGGAGCAGGGCCTCGCGACCGATGAATGGGATGTCTTTCTATAGGATAAATATCTCACATGTATGTCTTTTATCTCATAAAAGACTTTAAGTCAAAGATCTTTATTGTGAGATAGCGGTTTAAAAAGGTAAAAAAAAGAAATGAATAATCAAACATTAACATTAAGTAAAATATGATCAATTATTTAAATAAAAAAATATTAATTATATCTTGCATCAAAACATCAAGGGACAGTTTCGGTTTAACTGTTCAAGAAAATGTCGGGATAAAAATTCATCATAGTTTCCATCACTAGTGACCGATGCACGCTGGTTCAGGCAGCTACAACCACAAAACCAATATAGACTCACATCAAACTTGACTCTCCAGGTGCGACCACACTCGAGCGGCGTGGTTATGGTGTCGAGGTCCTGCCCCCAGAACGCGAAGAACTTCTCGACGCGGAGAGCGCGCGACGCGTAGTAGCCGACGTGGGAGATGCCGTACTTCTCGCCGACGGTCATCAGCCGAGTGTACACGTGCAGGGCGAACTACATGCGAAACACGACTTTATGTCTCTTGTCTTAACGTCTAAAGTTTATTGCGGATGCCGACAGTGTGGTATATGCCGTGAATCGCGAATAACAAATGAATCATCTGGCATTTACTTTACATAGTCAGATACTATAGTTGATGCGTCGTATGATGATATGCGTGTAAATGTAATAATTGACAATCGTAGTTAAGTTTCCGATAAAAATATTCGATTGTTTAAAAATATCGAATTAGTTCTCTAGATTTTTGATAACTTTGAATAAATTTGCATAGCAAAGTATATGAGAACTGTTACGCACATGATCATACGGCGTATCAACCATAGTACTTATAACGGCAATGGTTGACTAGGCCCTTACCTCGTTAGGTATATAGAGCACATAGCCCAGCTCCCCAGTGTGCGTCAGGTTCATAGCGCGGACCCCGTTAGCGAGCCCCACGTCGATCTCCTTGAAGGTGAAGAAGGGGAAGTTCTTGGGAGCGAGGTCCGTGTCGGTGAGCTCGGACAGCAGGTTCCTGGTAAAGGGGCCCATGATGCAGATGGCGGTGTACATGGAAGTGACGTCAGACAGCGACACGGAGCCGTTGGACGGCAGGTGGCGCTTCAGCCACGCCTTGCAGCGAGTCTGCTGGATAGTCGGCGCTATCATCATGTAGCTGTAACAAATGTGCACTGTTGTATAAAGGTGGATTCATCGCTACGGAGTGTGTAGAGACACTTGCATGTTTTAAGAAGCGAATTGAACAGTCTAAAATGGAAACTAAAATATTTCTTGCATTTCGGAAGACATTCGCATTAAAATATATTTCGCAATGAGAAATTGGCTGTAATACTACACTGTAAGGTTCTTTTTTCATGTACATGTATGCTATTACCGCTAAGCAGGGGAACAAGCACTATAACACGTGGGAATAAGGTCGATATTCGCGCGACTCACTGGTAGTCGGAGATACGCGCGAGGCTGCAGTCGTTCTCGTAGCCGCCGCGCTCGTTCTGCATGCCCGTGTGGATGATGCTGCCCACCGGCACGTCCACGTCGTTGGAACACAGGTACTGGAGCAAGTCCACTACCTCGCGGCCTTGAGACTGGGGACCGAGGAAAGCCACGTTATACCACAATATGCGCAGAATTTACAAGTGAAGCGTATTTCGGAAACGTGGTAGGTGCCAGGCAGGATAGCAAGATTTTTCTCCATACTTTTTAAGTCGTCTAAGATTTTGAGACTCACGTAATTGTATTGTATATTCATATACCAAGACAATATTTCGGTCTCAGTAATAAAAAAAATAATCCTGCCAATTATGCTGATGCTAAATAACCTCATTGTTTTTTTTTTTCAATTGGTTGTCACGAAAAAATGCTGTAAAAACGCCACAGTCTTTTGCATGATAATCTCTCATCCGAGCAGTCAGTGTGGATCACCTGTAAGTCCATCTTAGCGAAGGACGAATAGTCGGCAAGTCCGACTCGCTCGCGACACGCCCAGTACTCGCGCTGCACGGTGTCGAACCAGTGCGGCTTGCCGAACGTCTTCGTCGACGCTATCTTGAACGGGCGCGGCTTGTCTGACGGCTCGTTTTCTCCTGTCCAAGGGCAAAGTGGTGTGCTTCAGAATTTAGGACACTTACTAAAAGAAAAGACTTCAAAATCATAAGTAACGTGTATGAAATCGAGTGAAAGTCGGAAAGGCTAATGCAACAGCAGGATGGTTAAGTTTCGTTTCTTCAGAAAAATGTAGTGAAGGTTTTAGAATCGTTTCACCAATACAATTCTAACTAGAAGATATAAAAAATATTTCAATACTCATATTCCTAACATTCAGAAACCAAAAGATCTCAGTTGATTACAACTGTATATACTGACCGATGGTTTCGAACCAGGTGGGCCTTTCGTAGCCCATGACCTGTCCGAACACGGCGCCGTTGTCCCTCAGCGTCGGGTAGATGGGCGACAGGCGCAGGTTGCGGCCCGTCTCGAACTCGTGGAACGGGTACGGGAGACCGTAGTGCACGCCTGCGATAAACATGTATCTCGTAAATTGTATGATAGACATCTAGCTACGAGATACCTGATCACTTCAAAAACGACGGTCGTTAGTTATTAGGGCATCTGATCTGCAGTCTCGTGTGGAACCATTCATTTTAGTGCAGACATAAATAATCGTTGAAGAAGATGTGGATCTAAATTTCGATCCTAGAACGTAAATGTTCCCAAAAAAGTTTCAATAGACTTGATATGGAACTAGTTCTAACCATCATATGATAACCATTTATCATAAACTTTCAAGAAGCAACTCGCGAAGTAATATCGCGTTGAAGCGTCTTTTGGGCACCAAGAAAAATATCTAAATTAACAAAATTTTCTTAAAAGCTGTTTAGGACGAAATGCAATTGAAACGAAGATCAACATAGAGTACTAACCGGGTACTTCCTTGACCCGATCCCTGAGGAACCTCTTATTGTTGTGGAGGCCGAGGAAGCGGTTCAGCCCGAGCTCGTACATGTCGTACTTGGAGTATCCGTCCACGATCTCTTCGACCGTCGCCTCGGCCACGCCGCCCGCCGCCGATATACCGACAGTCTTCATGCCGGCAGCCACGTGGTAGTTGAACATCTGTAAGTTATTGTTCTGTGGGTGACCAGTTACATTTCTCCGAGCAATAACGTTTTGAGTAGTTAATTTGAATAGTTAAAGTTACGTCACTTGTCGAAATGGAATGTAATTTCAGTGCAGTCATTGTCTGACCACAAAGAGAGACATACTAAGACAATTACTGGAAT